>NC_066628.1:32457949-32740533 GCF_025201925.1 Gopherus flavomarginatus
TCGGGCCTTTAATCATTTTATTGTTGTTGCTCTTTCCCAGTTTCCCTCCAATTTGTTCACGTTTCTGCTGTCAAGGTACTCAGAAGACAAGAATTCAGTATTCTAAGTGCAGCCTCATGCTTACTGCATAGAAAGAGGCTGTCACCTGCTCGGTCTGTGATATGCTGTCTGCATAGGCAATCCAAAAAAGCATGGTCTTAAAAATAAAACAAAGCTGTATAATACAGTACACTGCAAATTTCTTCTTAATTTGCTCCTGACTATCCCCTCCTACATCTTTCTCCCACATTGCTGTTGAAGATTATTTTTCCCCAGATGTATTAGCTCCATTTTTCCAGTTTCCATCTTATTTTGTTATTTCCATTGTATGTTTCCAACCCCTTTAGATCCACTAGTACATTTTACATAGGAGCAGAGGAAATTCCAGACTGGATCCCTTGATCCATTTAGCCAAGTATCCTGTCTCTAGCAGTGGCAAGTGACGGATGCTTCAGAGGAAGATGCGAGAAACTCCACAGTGGATAATCACCACATTTATAGCATATTCATTTCTCTTGCCATCCTATTATTTGCAAGATCTCAGTCTATCCTCATCTACAAATGAAATTATCATGCTGTTTAACCCCTCTTATAAAACATTAGAGAAGATTCAGAATAGAATATCTATAGAATAGAAAAGAAAAGTCTACATACTTTTGTCATAGTCACTATATGAAACAACAAAGGCTGATTTATGATACTATTCCATGTAAGGGTGTCTTACTCTAAAAGTGGTGCCCTGGAAGCCAATGGGAGGGACCACTCCTGGAGTAAGGCACTACTCACTGTGAGTAAGAGTACTGGAATCTAGCCCTAAGTAAATACATACAGCAGGAACTCACTAATTCACACTAAGGACCAGAAAACAATGTTGAATATTGCAGATTAGCAAGTGAGTGAACAATCACAGCGAGTAAAATCCATGTTCTGATGCATTATCACTGTGGAGTTTATTTTATTTGCAAGTGTACTGGGTTGGCAGAGTGGAGACAACAATGGCTGCTGGCCAGGCACCCAGCTCTGAAGGCAATGCCACCGCCAGCAGCAGCCCAGAAGTAAGGATGGCATTGCCATCCCATACCACCCTTACTCCTACAATTCTGCACTGCTGCTGCTGGCGGTGCTGCCTTCAGAACTGGGCACCAGGCCAGCAGTCGCCACTCTCTGGCCACCCAGCTCTGAATGTTGATGATGGCCAGGGCTGGCCTTAGGGGAAATGGTGCCCTGGGTAATGGGGGGGTTGGGGCCCAGCACTTGGGGGATAAAGGGCCCTCAGGTTAGCTATGTGTGGGGGGTTTATGTATAGCTATGTATAGCACCACCCGTCCCCCCATCAATTTTCTATCTAGCCCACCTCGGCCCCTCTCCCTTGCACTGGGAAGAGGCTGGCGCCACCCTTGTAACAGTAGTTTCATTTTAACTATTCTAAGCATGCTTTATGGTATACTAAGAAATATATGGGAAGAATATTGTGGAAAACTAATGAAATCTTCCTAATGGGAGACCTAGCTACAGCATCTGCTACTAAATCTTTTCCGAGAAACGTGGAAAGATCACCACATTTTTATACTGATTATAAGGTGTGCAGATGTAGCTTTGCAAGCTTCTACTGTACATAAATAGGAAACAAAATTGAGTCTTAATACAGATCTGTGTGTCACCCCATCAGGCCCCTTCCCCCAACTCTGCACAGTGACAACAATCGATACCTTGGGCCAGATCCTCAGGTGGTGTAACTCACCATGGCTCATTTGATTGCACTGTGTTTATTGCTCTTCAGCCAGTTTTCAATTCACGTGAAAATGCTTTTGCCCAAGTCAACAGGAATAAATACAGGAGTACTTGTGGCACCTTAGAGACTAACAAATTTATTTGAGCATAAGCTTTCAAGAGCTACAACCCATTTTATCGGACGCATAGAATGGAACATACAGCAAGAAGGTATTTATACATACAGAGAACATGAAAAGGTGGAAGTAGCCATACCAACTGTAAGAGGCCAATCAATTGAGATTAGCTATCGTCAGCAGGAGAAAAAAACCTTTTGAAGTGATAATCGAGATGACCCATAGAAGGTGTGAGGATACTTAACAGGGGGAAATAGATTCAATTAGTGTAATGGCCCAATCATTCCCAGTCTCTGTTCAAACCTAAGTTAATTGTATCTAATTTGCATAATTCAAATTCAGCAGTCTGTCTTTGGTGTCTGTTTTTGAAGTTTTTTTGTTGCAAAATTGCCACCTTCAAGTCTGTCACTGAGTGGTTAGAGAGATTGAAGTGTTCTTCCACTGGTTTTTGAATGTTATGATTCCTGATGTCAGATTTGTGTCCATTCATTCTTTTGCGAAGAGACTGTCCGGTTTGGCCAATGTACATGGCAGAGGGGCATTGCTGGCACATGATGGCATATATCACGTTGGTAGATGTGCAGGTGAACAAACCCCTGATGGCGTGGCTGATGTGATTAGGTCCTATGATGGTGTCACTTGAATCGATATGTGGACAGAGTTGGCATTGGGTTTTTTGCAAGGATAGGCTCCTGGGTTAGTGTTTATGTTGTATGGTGTGCGGTTGCTGGTGAGTATTTGCTTCAGGCTGGGAGGCTGTCTGTAAGCAAGGACTAGTCTGTTTCCCAAGATCTGTGAGAGTGAGGGATCATCTTTCCGGATAGGTTGTAGATCTTTGATGATGCGCTGGAGAGGTTTTAGTTGGGGGCTGAAGGTGACGGCTACTGGTGTTCTGTTATTTTCTCTGTTGGGCCTGTCCTGTAGTAGGTGACTTCTGAGTACTCTTCTGGCTCTGTCAATCTGTTTCTTCACTTCATCAGGTGGGTATTGTAGTTTTAAGAATGCTTGATAGAGATCTTTTAGGTGTTTGTCTCTGTCTGAGGGATTGGAGCAAATGTGGTTGTATCTTAGAGCTTGACTCTAGACAAGGGATCGTGTGGTGTATCCTGGATGGAAGCTGGAGGCATGTAGGTAAGTACAGCCATCAGTAGGTTTCCGATATAGGGTGGTGTTTATGTGACTATTGCTTATTAGCACAGTAGTGTCTAGGAAATGGACTGCTTGTGTGGATTGGTCTAGGCTGAGGTTGATGGTGGGATGGAAATTGTTAAAATCATGGTGGAATTCTTCGAGGGCTTCTTTTCCATGGGTCCAGATGATCAAGATGTCATCAATGTAGCACAAGTAGAGTAGGGGGGTTGGGGATGACTGCTAAGGAAGCGTTGTTCTAAGTCAGCCATAAAGATGTTGGCATCCTGTGGGGCCATGCAGGTACCCATAGCAGTGCCGCTGACTTGAAGGTATATATTGTCCCCAAATGTGAAACAGTTGTGGGTGAGGACAAAGTCACAAAGTTCAGCCACCAGGTTTGCCACGATATTATTGGGGATACTACTCCTGAAGGCTTGTAGTCCATCTTTGTGTGGAATGTTGGTGTAGAGGGCTTCTACATCCATAGTGGCCAGGATGGTGTTTTCTGGAAGATCACCGACGGATTGTTGTTTCCTCAGGAAGTCAGTGGTGTCTCGAAGATAGCTGGGAGTGCTGGTAGGGTAGGGCCTGAGGAGGGAGTCCACATAGCCAGACAATCCTGCTGTTAAGGTGCCAATGCTTGAGATGATGGGGCATCCAGGATTTCCAGGTTTATGGATCTTGGATAGCAAATAGAATACCCCTGGTAGGAGTTCTAGGCATGTGCCTGTACAGATCTGTTCCTGTGCTTTTTCAGGGAGTTTCTTGAGCAGATGGTGTAGTTCCTTTTGGTAATCATCAGTGGGATCAGAGGATAATGGCCTATAGAAAGTGGAGTTAGAGAGCTGCCTAGCAGCCTCTTGTTCATATGCCAACCTGTTCATGATGACTACAGCACCTAGTTTACTGATGTCCAGACACTCCATATACACCATGGCCTTGCTATTGTGCCTCAAGCTATCCTGAAACTGATCTGCATCAACATGACGGCCTGTGCCCTAGGATTTTCTCCTTAACAAACAATTAAGAGGGTTCCAGAAATCGAGGCAACATTTGAGAACGGCCCAGACTCAGTCCAGAGCATTGGACAGCCGCTGGCTTTCTAAAGGCAAATGCAGGGCTTTGTCTAGGCCTTAGCCGGGCTGTAACTCTCCATCCTCAAAAAAACTTTAACAGGTTTACTGAGCTTTCGGCTCCTCCAGAGCCTGCACTTGGGGAAACAGACGGAGGCTGATTGCCTTTCGTTAAGATCAGTGGGGACCTGCTGATTCACTGCTATTATCACTTTGCCTTTCACACTCGATTGAGCATCTCAGTCAAATATTAACCTTGGCCTCCATTCAAGATTAAACTCCTGGTTCCATGACCCTGCTGGCACCACCAGGCAGGCTCAGTTATTTGTTTGTTTATTTTCACTTTCTCTTTTTCATTTGGCTGCCTGTTGGTGGGTGGGGAGAGAATAGGAAGATGCCCTGCTGGGAGGAGAACCTTTCCCAGTGTCGTTCTCTCAGGCGAAATGCACCTTCCAAACAGCCCTAGTCAAAACCCAGGTCCCACCACCGTCACCACGCATAATCTAAAGCCTGGTCTCCCCCATCTTTGCTTTGCTGGCCACCTGGAGATCCATGCAGCAGTTTGACACCTTCCAGTTCTGCAAGGTCTGTGGCTTCCAGGATGAGCTAGTGGGGAGAGGAAAGCAAGCGAAAAGAAAGGTCACCAGGGATGGATGCTCTCTCTATGGGAAATGGCTGCCTTTGAACACCATATTATCTTAAGGGATGTTTGATTACGGCATATTACACAGGCCCCTTTGGAGCAACTGCCAATAATGGCAGCTCCACTCCCGGGGGTGGTGGGGGATAAGTTTGATGAAGGGAGGCCTCCTTTCCAATAGACGGGAAGCACTAATGCCCTGCCTGTGTGCACTAGAGAGGTCACGGGGAGGGAGGAGAGAGCCTGCCCTGATGCGATTAAGTTGCAGGCTCTCAGCTAAGCGTGTCTGAGTGGCACCCCTGCCGGGCAGAAACGTTTAACCCCCTCCTGGTGCTTAACCCACCCCTTGCCAAATGAGTCATCAGCTCTGAAAGCAGGAGGGGAATTGCCACCACGGCAGGTAGAAGAGAATCTTAAAGTGGTAGAAATAAGCTCTTTAGTGGTAGTGATGAAAGAGGAGCGGGGAAGGAATAAATACTCGGTGTATGTTAATGGTGTGGGATCACAGGATCTTTAGTGTGAGACAAAGTGAACAAGTGGGAACAGCTACTGAAGACTCCAGGAGGTGGGATAGCCCTACAGAAAGTATGACCAGAGAGTGAATGCTGTTGCTTGTTAGGTGCACTGGCAGCCTCGCGAGTTGGAACTGCTTTTATTTGAGAGAAAGTGTGTCCTTTTGGATCGAGCCGTGGCCTGGGACTCAGGAGACCTGGATTCTATTTCTGGCTCTGCCAGAGCCTGCTGGGTGCCCTTAGGCTAGTGACTTCAACCAGTATGTGCCTCAGTTTCCCCAGTGGAGTTGATGATACCAACCTCCTTTGTAAAGTGCTTTGAGAGCTACTGAGAAAAAGTGCCAGATAAGAGCAAGGTGTTATTACTTGGGAATGAAGATCTAATGATTCAGGGAGCTTAAAACAGCACTTTGCCACCAGCAGCAACTGAATCATGAGTTTGTGGAATCTCAAGAGAAATGCATTAGAGTTGCAAATTTAGTAGGTGACAGGGTAGGGGCATATAAGTAATTGCAAACTATTTTGTCTTACCCTGTCTTTTGCTAAGATAATAGATCAGGGGGGTGGACTCATCTTACCATCCAAAATCAATTATGGTAGGGGGAGGGATTTAATTTAGCAGTAGTTCTTTTGCTGCTGCAGTGGAGGACCAAATTGCTCATCTCATTTCTGAGCGGCCCCCAGCCTTCCTTCCAGACTGCAGGGCAAAACCCATGACTGTGCCCACTCAGCGACAGAGGAGCATAAGCAAAGGTGCCAATGGGCCACGGCTGGAGATGGGATGAAAGCTGGGCCAGGTCTATGGATTGCAGGATTCCAGGCTGCCATAGGGTGAACTCCTCTTCTGCATCTTTGAGTGTGAGCACAGCCCCATCCCAGCAACCTGTGTTCTTTGGTTCCCCTCTGAAAGTGAGGGAATGTCAGGGGCTACCCTCTGCTCAGAGCTGGTCAGCTGGGAGATCTATTCCTCTCTATCGAGCCCCTGTTCCCCACTCCACAGCCATTGTGTGAAATGGCCCCAATTGAGTAGTGGGGCTGGCAGAGAGCTGGCCCCAGAGCCCTAGCTGGCTAGAGGACTGGCAGGAAATGCCAGTCCTGACTCTCTGCTCCAAGCTTGCCTCTCCCTGGAGAAGAGGAATGCCTCTCCAGAGCTCTGCCCTGATCAAGTGGGGGAAGGGGATTAGATGGAGGCCACCTGGTTGGCCCTGGGAAAATTGGTCTGCACAGGAGCAGGGCTGGAGAGAAGCCGTCTGGCTCCTATGTGAGAGCATATGTTACAGGTGTTTCTGTTGGGAGGAATAGGCCCAAACGGAGCCTGGACCTGGAGCTAGGGAACTGGCCTAAGGAGTAGGCTGGGAGAGCAGCCCAGATGCAGCAGAGGAGCCTTGACCAGCATGGCAGCCACAGGACTGGGCACCAGGCAAGGCAGGAGAGACCAAGCCTCACCACTTCAAGGCTGAGTTCACACCACAGGAGCAGGATGTTTCCATCTGGGACTAAAAGGTTGGGGCTGACTCAGACTTCAAGGCCAGAAGGGACAATCACTATCATCTAATCTGACCTGCACATCGCAGGCCACAGAACCTCGCCCACCCACTCCTGTAATAGACCCCTAACTTCTGGCTGAGTTACTGAAGTCCTCAAATTGTGGTTTAAAGACTTCAAGTTACAGTTACATTTACACTATTTAAGCCACTGTTTACATTAGTTTAAACCTGCACCTCATGCTGCAGAGGAAGGCAAAAAATTCCAGGGTCTCTGCCAATCTGATTTGGGAGAAAGTTCCTGATCCCCAAATATGGCAGTTAGTTAGAACCTGAACATGTAGGTGAGACCCACCAGCCAGACACCTGGGAATGAACTCTCTGTAGTAACTCAGAGCCCTCCCCATCTATATCTCATCCTAGCTATTGGAGATAATACTCTTAGCTGGGCAAAGGGGCTTTCTCTGCATACACAGACTCTGGGCACTCAATAAGCTGTATTATTGCCAGGGTGGGAGGTATGGGTGACTCCCCAAGGGATCAATCCCTTGTACTAATCAAGAGTTTGTCTCTGCCCAGATAAAAGGATTGGTTTATAGCTGAGTGCAGCATTTGTTTCTGGGGTTAATTCCTGCCTCCTCAAGGGCTGTGGAAGGAAGCAAGAGGTTCAGGCTTAGTGGGAAGCAAGCAGGGTTTTCTCTGGCACAAGGCTTAGTATTTGGGATCCACTTAATGAACTCAGGGTATCCCCACCAAAATATCTAGCCCCATATGGTCCTTCCTCAGTGCATCTAGCAATAACAATCAATAACTCCTTGGCATCTTGGAGAATATATCCACCTGCACTTCTTAGCAACTTATAAAGTATCTGCCTCCCAACCTCCCCTTCATTTCTGGTTCTGAATGTCCCTTCAATTTCACATTTAACTGAAGATGATTAAGTCACAGGATCAAGTCTCAGGATGGATTGCTCCCCAGACAAGCAAAAAGGAATTGATGTTGTATCTAAAAGACAGTGGAGGGACGGGGGGGGGGAAGAGAGAGAGAGAGAGAGAGAGGAAAAAAGCTGCTTTTATTTCAAGGTTAAAAGCTTAATCTTCTACTAAAACGGTATCACATGAGAGGGAAAGAGTGTCTTATCCATGTGATACTGCTGACCTAACCTTGATTTAGAAGCTGTAACATCATTCCTAGAGAAAATTCTGTGTCGGCGAGTAACTTTTCTGCAAAGGCAATTTTTAAAAGGGAATGGGAAAAGGCAGCAATGGATGGAGGAGGAAGGCTGAGTCATGCTCATTGTGAGGAAAACACGCTGAGCATCTGATGAGGTACAGTATACAACCAGTCATAAGGAGTGGGGGACCTTCCAAAGGTTCAGTCTGAATATGTGCCCAAAAGGTTGGCTGCTTCTCCGAACCTCCTCCAAGCTCCTTGGTTCTGCAAAATGGGGCCAGCAATCTGCAAAGAGAGCCTGTTCTCGTGAGATTCTGGGACTTTCTGGTGTGAAAATATCACAAGACTTTTTATTATAGTAATTTGGCACTGCAGCTTGTAGTATGGCCAAAACTAGGAAGTCCAAAGGCAATGAAGGAGAAACATTAACTGAACTTTTTCAAGCCTCATACAAGGTGGAGTTCAGGTTCAAGAGGTTAGTGAATTTTCATGTCAGTTCTTATTCTAGGCCTTAGCACAAACATGGCCAGGGATTTCAATAAGAGAAAGATTAAGCCCTTTTTTTGCATCAGCTCCACCATTTCAAATAGTAATATATCACCAGATGTATCTCAAGGACCTTCACAGTAATGAGTTAGATCCTAGTAGGTCAGTTATCACGCAGGGAAGTGAAGGAAATGTCATGTGGTGCCTCACAAATGTGCTAGGTTAATTTTAGACCCAAATTTCCCTCTGTCCCCAGTGAAGCTGACGTTCTCTCTTTCTGGTTATTTGGCATAGTTTATATGAGACATGCAAAATCATGAACTGGAGTCAAGCTATAGACTATCCATACTAGAGAAATAAATCCATCAATACTTCTAACTTCCTCAACTGAGTTTCATGTCCATGTCCTTCCTATTATCTTCCTTGTTGCCTCATTTTGGGTCATTATTTGGAGATTGAAAGACACAAGCAGATAGAATAACTTCAAAAAGAATATATAATCTGAATTCTTCCCATCCTATCAAACATCACTTAGGGCACAAACAAGACTCCACCACCCTGTCTATCCTGGGCCATTCTTCACACATCCTCAATGTTGTTAAGTCTAAGTACTGTTAAGTACTGTTTGACAGAATGATTCATTCAGTAGGCCCCTTTTACGTGTCCTTCCAGCTGCCCAGTGCCATGCCTATCATAGCAGATGCTCTGGCTTCATTCTTAACACAGATAAAATGGGATATAGATATAATGGGACCTCATTATTTGTAATCTGAACAACCCGCGCCAGCCAATGCTGTAATATGAAGTCCTGAGTTCTGATGATAATTTATCTTTGAGTCACAGAGGCCTGGCAAAATAGCAATGATTAACTAAGTCATTTCTTAAGCATCAGGATTGTGTGGGAATGTAGATAATGCCCCACAATCACAGCATTTTGGAACCTAGAATCTCTGAGTTTATAGGTTCCTCTGAAAGCAAAGATGCCACCTGGGGACCTGAATGGCTTTTAGTGATTTTTTAAAAAATATGTAACATGACTGATTTAAACCCTGAGGAATTTTAAAAGTCCATGAGAACCTTGGAAAAACCTGAACCCATAAATACAAATAAATGCAAGTGTTTGAGACACAAATTCTAGACCCCAAACACACCTCATTAAACGCCAGCCACTTTTCACGACCAAGCCTTTCACTGTTCTGTTTATCTCCCCCAGGAGAGAGGACACCTACCAAAATGCCTGAATGGTGAATTCAGATTCCTTTGGTATAAAACGGTTGTTGAGTTGACATATAGCTAGAGTGCATTCTTGGCCTCAAAGTAAGGCTGTAGGCTCCAATGTTAACCACCTGTCCAAAGAAGCAAAAGTCCTATTCATTAAAAGTAACTACTTGGATTTAGCTAGCCACCTGCCCTACGGCTATAAAGGGGACTTAATTCAAAAATGTTAGTCTAACAGGCTGAAAAACAGAACACATTAGAAACAGCAAGTGATAAATCATCTGTGACCCTTCAAACAAGCTCTGTTGCATACCTTCAGCAATGACACCATTTTCAACTGGTCCTGTAGTCGTCCACTTGTAGCCACACAGTGAGTTGGGTGCCGTTATATGTATGAAGGGTTAACCTATTACCCTGCTAACTAGATCCTGCCAACATACCCTGACCATGCTTCCAACATACCGTGACCCAGAATCTAAACACTGCTGTAGCGAGCCAGCAAACCTAATGACAAAGCAGCAAGTGCTGCTGGCAGGTCTCCAAGAGATTCAACTTTAGAGGCTAGGCCATGGAGAGAAAAAGAGCTGGCCACTTGTGTCAGACCCTGGACAAACTGCCCAGAATAAACATGGAAGCCAAGTCTTCAGCCAATGTAAATTGGCATTGCTCCATTGAAGCCAATAGAAGTGCACTGATTTGCACTGAGGGTCATGGCTGTTGAACCTATCTAATAGAGCCTGGCTGAGGTGCAACAGAAGATTGAGCCTGTGTCTACCACTGAACTCTTTTAAAGCCTCTTGATGTTTTTAATGGTTTTTCTATAAAAACCCAGAACATTTAGAAAAATGCCAAAGCCAACCAACCAGACACTTAAAGCTGGTGGGGCTCAAATTCCTTGCTCCTTTGGACACCGCTGCCTGGTTAGATGGAAGCGACCAGTCAACGCACACAGCACAGTGAAGGAGAGTGTTCAGAAGGATCATGATTCCAGCACTAAGCCCTACCACTGTGTCATAGCAACATGTTTATAGTTACTTCCCAGGAGAAGTGTTATTATGCCAGCAACAAGAGTTATTTACACAGCTACTCCAGAATACCACACGGAATTTCACACAAACCATGTGTTAACAACATGGTAATTCTATTGGAAATAATGGGCAAAACTAGGCAATAACTCATCTAAACACCACAAGGACACTTCCCAATAACTGCGCACATACCTTGCGTCACCACAGAGCTAGGTGGAAAATGGGATTTGCGTGGTACAATATGGACCAAATTCAACCACAGCGTAACTCCTCTGCAATTGTACCAAGAATAAATGTGGCCCTGCATGTGCCTTCCATAAGACACAGCAGTGTCTTAACCGCACTCACATATACAGCAGCTCTGCACTTGTGAACTTCTGGGCCCAATTTTTTTCTTCCCTGTTTTCAAGGGGCTAAAAGCTCACTTGGAAGAAGCCTCCTTTTTCCTGGCATTTGCCTTGTGTGTATATAATTTTGGCCTGTGCTTCTATCAATGAATCTCTCCATTTCTCTTCCCCTTTTGTTCCTCTGGATGCATTTTGCAAATTCGCTCGAAGCCAAAGGGACACATTTACAAGGATGAGGAGGGAGCAGTTAGTGCAAAGGGACAGCTGGAGACGGAATGTATGTGGCAGTTTTAAATTGTTTCTGCTGTCAGAAAGCAACCCAAGCCCAGTAGCTCATAACATTTCCCACACGTAAAATCCTAACAGTCGGCTATGTGGTTGGACCATGCTTTGGCAAATAGCAATGTTTCCAATGTCCATATTGGATTTCAAAATCAATGCCCATAAATTCATGTCCCCTCCCACCTGCCAGCATGGGAATGTTTAACTTTGGTATTTTTTTCCCCTTTTGTTCCTATTAAGAACTCACTCCTCACATAAAGTTGCATTACATAAAATGGTTGCTAAACTCCTCAGTCACCAGCTCTCTTTTACACTGGAATACCTTGCACTTCTAAAGCAATTTTAATCAGCACATAAGCACATTCGCTTAGCACTTAAATAGCACTTTATATGTGCAAAATGCTGCATGGTTATTTTTGTAATTCATGGCAGGGGCACTTATGGCCTTGGATAGGCATCTCTGTATATTTTTTTATAAATCTAAATGAATCAGGACAAACAAGAACTGCCAGATTTTCAGAAGAGCTCAACCCTGTTCCTCCCAAATTCAAGCACCTAAATAAGGGACAGATTTTCAAAAATACTTAGTATTCAACAACTTCCATTGAGAACACTGGGGTTTGCTGCTGAAAAATCTCGTCCCAACCAATTAAGCCTTCCAAGCCAGGTAAGAAAGATAAGTGTTCTTGTCCCCGTTTTACAAACAGATCCAGAAGGGTGAAGTGACTTGCCTAAAGTTGCACAGGAAGTCTGGGCTGGAGCCCAGCGTAGCATCCAGAGCTCCTACCTAGAACTGGGCAACACTTTAACGAAACCCTGCAAAATTCATCTTTGAAGCTGTAGTAAAGTTACTGCTCCACCATGCTCCCTTGTGGCCAGATGTAGTGATGCTGCCACTCTGCCTCAGTTTCCCCTTCTGTCCTTCAGCCTGCTCCAACCATTTTATAGACTGACATCCCAGAAAGGGTTGCACTTTTACCAAAATCCAACAACAACATGAAGACAACCAAACCTTCAGCCTGGCTGGGTTCTGCTGGCTGCCACTTCATTGCAGGCGTGCCTCCACTGCTCTGGACTTTCCTCCTGTCTAGCCAAAGGCTCCCGTGCCTCAGTCAATCCCCCGGCTTAGGAGCTGGCGCACTCTTCCCCTTACTTAGGAGGTTTAGGCCGGCTACAACTCCTCAGGTCCCCTGTCTACAGTCAGGTTTCCCCGCCTCAGCCCTGGATAATCATATCTATCCTGATCCCCTTCCTCCTTTCAACTACTGGGCAACCTCCTTTTTAAATCTTGCACCCTGGCCTAACAGCCAATACAGGTGCAGCCAAGGAGGTGCTAACTGAGCCTCAGGCTGCAAGTTAACCCTTTCCAGACTGGGACATGGTTTATATACTCCACCATAGGAGGTGGACAAGAACCAATGAATTCAGAATCTGCCCAACAGGGTAGAACTGCAAGAACTCGTATTGGGCAGCTATTACCTCATATACTAGGAGGGGCAAGGCTGAAATATCCAGGCATCTTTGTTGAATTGAAATGGAAGTGGGGAATTATAGAAACTGCATTCAGTCTGGCATGTGCTGGTGTTTAGGGCTATATTTTGAGTCAGGACATATATTATAGGTGTGACTTGCACTCAAAATTTGAACCTGCATTTTTGCATGACAAAATGAATTGCAACCACGAATCCGAGTACTTGAGCCTCTAGCTAGCTCTTTGGGGATATAAATCAGAGTCAGAGATGCCAGTATTTTCGATGTCCACTGTGATAATTTATGAAAACTCTATGTTGGCCTGGTTTGGGAATGGTTAATGTTTGAATGTTAGTTTAGCTTAATATGAGAGTGTCTGGAAAAAGAAACGAGGGAAAAGAATGGCTCAAAATAGCCATCTCTTGGCAAACACTTATGAGTTGTAATGGTACAATGCCAGATCTATTAGCTTTGCTGATCTTATCTATGTCACCAGCCAACCCACAAGAGGGGATTTGGACCAGAAAAGGAAAAGGTCCAAGAATGCTGAAGAACAAAAAACTATAGCAGAGTTTAAAGAGAGACACTCCCTCATGAAAGAAGCAGTGAACCACATAGAGACACAGGGACCCACTGGGAATGCCTAGGCCTGCGTATGTCACCATCACTGGTAGGACAGATATGTAGACAGACTTTTGGTTTTTAATCCTTTTCTTCTAAAAGCTTTGTTCCTACTGTTAAAATAAACAGCGCCTTGGTTTTTAAAAAATGGTTTGGTCACTAAATATCTCTGGTTATGGACTCCCAAAGGGAAGAAGAGCAGGTGCCCAAACTCAGACAGACCTATGGAGTACAAATGATTAATACCCTGCGTACTGTAGGCCAGGGCCCAGCCTCAGCATGAGAGAACGGAGACATTCTAGGTTAGGTAGAAGCTCAAGGCCTGACATTTGAGGGGTGCACTCAGAGAATGGTAACAGAAGTGCAGCTAACTTTTCCATTCAGATTCCTTGGTAGGGCCTCAGATTAATACATTAGCTTTTATGACAAATTTCAGAGCATCCTTAGTCATCAGGCTAACTGACCAGATTCTGCTGTTCTCAGTGCCACAGGATAGTCTGAGTGGGATTTTCAAACAGGCTTCATGGGAGTCTTCACATTGACTTCAATGGGAGAAGAGAAGAGCCAGTGATGAACATGTCTGAAGATCCCAGCCTCAAACAAGGCATTTTCAAATCACTGATAACAACATTTTCCTTATCAATGAATACAGCAAACAAGAGATCAGCCACAAACTAGGAAGTAGGGTCAGGGGAGGCTCTATGTATTTTGCTGCCCCAAGCACGTTAGTCAGGCAGCTTTCGGCGGCACTCCTGCGGGAGATCCGCTGGTAAAGCAGATTCGGCGGCATGCCTGTGGGAGGTCCGTCGGTCCCACACCTTCAGCATGCCTGCTGCTGAATTGCCACTTAAGCCGCAGGACTGGCGGACCTCCCACAGGCGCACCACCGAAAGCTGCCTGACTGCCGCCCTCACGGCGACCGGCAGGCTGCCCCCCAAGGCTTGCCGCCCCAGGCACTCACTTGGTGCGCTGGTGCCTGGAGCCACCCCTGAGTAAGGTAAATAATCCCTGAAGAAAAACAGGAAGAGTTGCGGTGCAATGGCAAACAATGTGCAAAATTGCTCCTTTGAGACTGCACTGGTTTGTTCTGAATGCACTGAGCTACTCTAGCCAATTGGTGGGTGACACTATTAGGAAAAAAACACTTCTGATTAGCCACTGGGAGCCCTGAATGTTGAACCTTGTTCGGATAGGCATCTGAACGTTTAGATGTGTCTCCGAAGGTAGTCCGCGGACTCTTGATATCAGGCGCTCATGAGAGCTGCAGGACAGCTTGACTTTTTGGCTGAACTTTATATACAGCCCTCTCCGTGTACCTCAGTCTTTCCACTTCCCGTTCTGGTCAAAACCAAGGAACAAAGATATGCAAAGTTGATGGAACTTTTTCAAAACACCAGAGTACGGGTCCATTAGGAATATCATGTGAAATGTCAGATCAGTTCTTATTACAACTGAACTATTGCACCCATCTCTAGTTCATGTAATAATTGTAACAAATTCACAGCCTCACAAGACTTCTTAGTTGTCACTATGTCATACATGGTGCCTACTCACAATTTCATGGTGACAGTGGAGATCAAAGACACATCCTGCAAAAGTACTGATCTCTACAGTTTCAGCTATCTAAAGGCTGTTAGCAGTATAGGATCTACAACTCAGGGGAGCAGTTCTGATCCCCTCCAGTAGAAGGCACTGGTGCACATACATACTAGACATCCAATTTGTTATATTTTAAACATTCTAAAACATTTCATGGCTTCTAAGTGAAAATGGTTCTCAACCAAACCCTGAGATTCAGTCACCCCTGAACTTTAATTGGCTCAAAACCCAAATTCCAATTTCACAATTATCATCTTTAGCTATAATGGGCTAACTTAGAACTCCGACTACCCCGAGCTGGATTGGAGATCTGGATCCAGGTCTGCATTTTACAATTATGGCAATCTACAGATCAAACTACACTGTACACAAAGCATTCTAAGCAGCTAAAATAATAAATTTGCAGAGTTTCTCCATTTCTCTCTTTTTTTGCGCACCAAGTTAAGGAAGTGGTATGGAAACACATTTTAATAATAGTTTTCCCTACCCCTCCCCTTTCTGCTTGACAGAACCATTGCACAGATGCATGAAATTACAGGAGATGCAAATCCTTTATCCACAGTTTGCAGTTGTTGACATGCAAGACCCTTAATAAATAAACAAACCAGGATGGATTTTTTTTATGCCCAAACAGCATTTCTTGCCAGATAAACAGCAACAATGTCATTTATGCAATGGCCCAAATAATTAGTTTCCTCAGCTGGGGCATCCTTTGTTTAGCTCAAATTTAGCTCAGGAAAAGAGAGGCTGGTTGGTCATGAGATGGAGGAAAGACCAGTAACATGGCTAAGAACGAAACCTGACTTTAAGTCATCTGCCATTTTTGAAAATGATGTCTCTTGATCATGAATTAATGTCAAGCCAGATGATGAAGTGAAGAATGAGCGCACGAGAGAGAAATTCTCCAAAGACTTAAGAAAGAAACGTCAGCGAAAGACCATACACAAACCATCTTGTTCTCAAAGTCTGCATTTTGCCAACAAAATAAAAAGACCGTGATCCCTAGAAATGTTCCTGTCTGCTGGCTCCCAGAGATAAGGAAGTGATATTTCACAGTCTGACACTAATCATATTTGGGTATATTAAGCAAGGATGGTCCAGGGGCTTTTTTGCAGCATACATATTCTGAGTTCAAAGAAAGAGCTCGTTACTGTTCTTTAAAAATCCTCTTAACTCAGAAACATGAGACAAAGGGGGAAGAGAAGAAAAAAAGGGAGGGGGGGAGAGAAGTGTCATTATCTTCATTTTGTTCTCCCTATCTAGCCTTGTCAATGATGTCTGCTGGAATATTTTATAAACAAACCAAAAAAAAAAAAAAAAAACCCTCCTCCCATCCTCCTATGAAAATAGAGCAGGAGATTCACTAATAAAATATTATGTGTTTGTGATTTATGTATCCCAGGTCAGACTCTCTCTAAAAGGAATAAAACTCAATGGACCAGATCCTCAGTGGAAATCAAGGGAGTTATGTTGGCTGAGGATCAAGGGAGTTTATGCCAGCTGAGGATCTGTTCCCATTTGTGTAAGGAAGGAGATAGTTGTCCTGGGGTGATGTTCACCCCACTCTACCATGATCACTGCCAGGCTCACTATGACTGTCCTGTGGTTCTGTTTCCAGTTTGTTGCACAGGTGTTGGAAGGAAAAATCTTTCCACTACAACTGGTAACAGAGGGCCTTGTCTTTTAAGGGGACTTGGAGCCTGCAGTAGACACAAAGGCTGAGTGGGGAAACTGCATGTCTAGAGGAGACAGCAGATTCCAACATGCAACAGAGCTCCTTTCTATTACAAAGCTGATTCTCCCAAGTCCAGCGGGTCCCTCTTTTGGGGGGTACTTTTACTTCATCTCTGATCCTGCTAACCAGATAGAAAACACACAAGAAAACCCATTCAGCTAACTCTTACCAGGCATTTCTTTGGAGTAAACCCCAAGTGCTTTACTAAATGTGACCCCAGTTCAGAAAACCATCCCTATTCAACAGAGCATTCTACAGTAAGTGCTTAAAGTTAAGCATGTTCTGAAATGATTTGCTGAACTAAGGGCCTGCATGCAGGAGGCCCAAAACTGTGTGGGTGAATTATCGCCTGTATGGGGCATGATACTGCTTTGGCCTCAAAAGGTTTCTTGAAAATCTAGGGCCTGATTCAGATTGCAGTTACTCTGATGTAAATTTGAAGTGGCTCCACTGAAGTTGATGCAGTTACTCTGGGTATATACTGGTTTAACTGAGAAGACAATACAGCCCCTATACTGCCTCATTGGGAGCAACCCAGACAGGAAGTTTCAAATCTCAGAGTAGCAAACTGATAACTATCAAAGCTGTAATAAAAATCCCGCTTGTGATAAGCTCTTAGAAGAATGCAGAGAGACAAAGCATCACCCATTGCAGTTCCCTCACACATTTTGCAAGGCTAGGGCATGACGACAGAGGCATCAGAATATGTATCAGTTTATTACAACACTGGTATGTTTTATTCAAAGTGTCTTCCAGTGGCTGGTTTTGATCTCTGTGACTACTGGTTCGCATTGCATTCTGGGTATCGTTCTTATGTGATAAACTGCACCAGGAGCTTGTTTAATAGCAGTAAATCTCTGTATTTGAAACATTTCTCCTCTGTACCCACCTAGCTGTCTCTTATTTTATACCATATGCTACAACAAATAGTATTTTCCCCTAAAAAGGGGAGGAGGAGAACTATAGGGTCAAATCCAGACCACTTTACTTATGTAAGCAGCTCCAATTACTCATGAGTAAGTCCTACTAAAGTAAATTCAGCACAACTTGATGAATAAGCTGCCACCTCCCTAGTCATAGGACTCCAGACTAGGTAACCTTAGAGATGTAAGACCCAAGCTGCTATATGCAACTAGAATACATGCAGAGTTGAGAGGGTGGGAATTTGTCACAGGACAATTTTTCCCCATTGGAAAATGTGGTTTCAACCAAAATTTTCAATATTCTGATCAGGTAAATTGAAATGAAATGTCACTTTGACAAGTTCAGCTAGTTTGGTGGTTATTTTTTTATTGAAAACACTGCAATTTTTCACTTTGACATTTCCAATTCAAAACATTTTGGAAGTTTCCATTTTTCTAAAATTGTCAGTATGTTGACATTTTGTTCTGATTCAGAATGGAAGATAATTTCAAGATTTGCCATGAAAGGAGGATTCCATTTTTCAAACAGCTCTAGTGCATAGTTGTTATCTGGTGGACCACATGGGGCATTACGTTCCAGTGGGTGTGTTTAGTGCCTGAACTGGACTCCCATGGCCTAACTCTGCCCTTGAAGGCATGCACAGGGATCCCATTGTCCCAGAAGGACTGGCCCATAAAGGGCTGACTCTTATCCGTATCTTATCTTACTGAAGATTTTATGAACGGAGAAATAAAGAGAGGCACGCATCTTGTCCTGATTGTCATTCAGGAGTTGGGGTGCCCCAGGTATTGACAGTTGCCAAAAATAGTATAACTTGAAGAGACAGTGTGGTCTAATGGATAGAGCACCCATCTGGGGTTCAAGAAACCTGTGGTTTAGTTCCAGTTTTGTCTCTGACCTCTTCTATGAACCTGGGCAAGTCATGTCACCACTGTTCCCATCCCATACTTCCCTGGAGGCAGTGTTCCATAATGAGTAGAGCACTGGACTGTGACTTAGGATATTTGAGTTCTATGTCTGGTTTAGCCAGCAGCCTTCTGGGTGACCTTGAGCCTCTCTGTGCCTCAGTTTTCCTATCTGTAAAGTGGGAATAAAGATACTGACCTTAGTAAAGCGCTTTGAGATCTAGAGATGAAGCATGGTATACAATAGCTAGGGATTACTAATTAAACTCTAAACTCCTGGAGGTATGAGCCATCTCTCCCTATGTATATGTACAGCACCTAGCACAGTGGAGCCTCTAGTTGCCCCTGTATTACCATAATAAGTGGTATTACAATGTAATCCCACTGACAGCATCAGAAATTGTTTGCTGAACAATAGAAAAGGAGACGTGAAAGCTGAAGAAGACAATGAAATCCCTACTGGCACAGCCATTGGGGGGCTTCATGCCACTCTCCCAGTGACTGGGAGGGAACCCAGGCCCACCCACTGCACTGGCTTCCAGTCTAGCGACCCTAAGATGAGCAGCCAAAGTCTGCTCCATCAGACCCATTGCCACTGCCTCCCTGGACTCCTTCCCACCACAGGCCTTTTCCCCCAGGCCCTGCGTGGGCTCCTTGTGATGATCAGCACTTCCCAGAGTTCTCCCCAGATGCCCAGCCTGCATCATGCTCAGTGGAAATGGAGTCAGAGGGTCCATGTTCCCTAGAGGGACTGTTACTGACTGGACATGAGTGGAATAGGGAACATGGTGAGTTAAGCCTGAAGCAACTCATCGGGTAGACGGAGCAGTGCACATGGCTTAATAAAGTTTCACTTAACCTACACATTCATCTTCGCTCTTTGTGAATGAAACAGGGCTCCTGCCTGTGTGTCAAGGTCAGCCACAGGACCATGCCCCAGTCCCAGGTCTTCCAGGGTCAGCACTTTCTACTACCCAGAGAGCAGCTGCAGAGCTCATCTCTCTCTGCATGCACCCCTCAAACTCCAGTACCAAACATCCCTTAGAATTTACCCTCATTGCTTCTTGGGCTTCACTGCCTCAGCTTTCTCCTGGCTCAGGACAACCTGCCTTTAGCCCTCAGGATCATTGCACCCAGGCTTCATCCTGACTCAGGATCCTCCCATTCTGCTCCAACTTCAGGCTTTGTAAACCTTTCTGAGCTTTAACTCAAGAGAGAGGACACACCCAGCTACCTCTCACCTGGGTCTTCTCCCTTTCCACTGTGCTGAGCTTTTAGACTCAACTCCTTCCCAGCTGGAGTTTGTCACTAATTATGCATAACACCCCTCCAGGTGCCCCCTCATGACCTAATTGAGCTAAAGCCCCTGTTAACCCATGGTTAACCAGTGTGGGTTGTATACACTCCACCACAACTTAATAATAACAACCGTCTATATAACAGATCTAGCCTCCTCACTGGACAGTCATACTGTCCAGTGCTCTGAAGGCTGCAGGAGACAACTCTCTTGGTAAGATAAGAGTGTTTGAGGACTTTGGTAAATTCCGTGTTCTGATTAGCTAATGAGAGAGGGTAACCTGGTTTACAGTAATGCAACACACCCGGCACTGTCTCACATTGTGACATGCCATAAGGCTATCAGTACAGCCTTTGTCTAATCCCATAGAGATGTGAGACTTCTGTTCCCTTCACAGCTTGAAATTCAATTCTTTAAACAACCTGAAAAGAGCCATCAGCATCCCGCTCAAGCAACATCAGCTCCGTTCCTCAGCCCCAGCACTGTTCTTTGCACAGCAGTGACTCCAGCGGCAGGCACTGCAGTGATCATGTTGTGCCCTCGTAATGCCTCATGAATATCTTCTGAACTCCTTTACAATCCAACTCATCAACTAGAAAATCCGTTTTGCTGACACCCCTGCCTTACAGCTACTTGGAATGTGAGGAATGAGATTAAAGGAGATTATGGGATTCTTGCAGGCAATGAGGTTTGATAACAGGCAGGCATTGCCTCAACATGTTCACCACTTTGTTTGAATAGTTATTATGCACACTCTTCCCCTCCGCCACTTTTTTAAAGTGCAGGTCTTTAGGGATGAGCCACATGCCATGCAATTAGGAGTTTACATTTCACTTATTGTTTGCATAATTTGAGATGATCCCTTGAATGTTTACTGGTAACTGACATTATTTTGCATTCTTTCCTTCCGGCTAGATTGTGTCTGCAACTGCACATCCACATGGGAAAACAATGCCTATATTTAAACCCTGAATGGGCTAGCTGGGCTTGGTGCATAGGAGAAAGCAGGACTAGATCTGGATCTAAACTTCCCCCAAGTTCAGAGGAGGGGGAAAATTCCAATTTAGGATTTTCACTCGGCCCATTATAGAGATACTAGTACAGTCCCTCCCTCCCCGCACACAGACACGCCAAAGTCCAGATGTATATGTCATCAACATCCAAAAGAACATGAATCCAGGGTCTTGGTTCAGGATCTCTCCAATGAAGTCCTGTGATTTTGGTACAGCATTTAGCTGCCTTGCAACAGAGCCCTTATGAACTGATTAATTATATCCAGTTACAGCAAAGACATGCATTTACTTTTATAAGATGCCAAATAAATGCAGCTTTTCAGGGAGCTGTTGTGGTTGTTGTTACTTGAGAGAAGCCCCAAGAAAAATGGAGTGATCAGCTGGCTCACAGGTCACAAGGATATTTGTGTTACTCAAACTATCCCATACCAGCAAAAATGCAAGATTGCACACATGCTAGATGGAGACATGCAAGGATCAGGCACTAAATTCTCCAAAGTCTTCTTAACTAGGCACGATTCCAGCATTAACTGATCATTTTCTCACTCCTGCATAGCACTGGAGACCAGTTTTGTCCCATTCCACTGCTGGAAACACTCTCCACACTCCCAATGGCAACACAGCCAGGAGACACACTGATGCAATGAATATACTGGTAGCCTGGGATAGTGATGTCATTCCTCCAGGCAGTGTTTCTTAGGGCTGGTCTACACTATGGGGGAAAATCGATCTTAGATACGCAACTTCTGCTACGTGAATAACGTAGCTGAAGTCGAAGTATCTAAGATGGAATTACTCACCGTCCTCACGGCGCAGGATCGATGTCCGCAGATCCCCCTGTCGATTCCGCAACTCCGTTCAGGTTGGTGGAGTTACAGAATCGATATAAGTGCTTTCGGGGATCGATATATCGCATCTAGATGAGACACGATATATCGATCCCCGAGCAATTGATTGCTACCCACCGATACAGCGGGTAGTGAAGATGTACCCTAAGAGTGATACAAGGTTCAACAAGCACAAGTGCAGAGTCCTGCACTTAGGATGGAAGAATTCCCATGCACTACTACAGGCTGGGGACCGACTGGCTAAGCAGCAGCTCTGCAGAAAAGGTCTCTTCCAATCCTAATCTTCTATGATTCTATACCAGAGAAACCAGCAGCCTTGGCTGCAATGTACCTGGAGAGTATTTTGGGGATACCTTTGGATTGTTACATTGGTCGAGTGATCTTCATACATCCCTAATTCTTATCTTCACCACACTAAAATATCAAACCGGCCTGCAGTCTTTTCCCCCCAGGAATGTTTAAAAGGCTCAATCCTTGCAATGGATGGATTGACTCAATCAAATGTAATTTAATTCATATTTAATCTTCAGCTAGTGACTGTAGGTTCTTTCCAATTCTCAGTCCCACTCCAAATTTTTCCCTGGTAAATTGCTGTGATTTACAGTTGAGGCTCTTGACAGTAGATTAGTTAACACTATAGTTTTATTAAAGCCCAAGTTAATATCTTTATTTGCTAAAGGAGGCTGCTGCGGATGTTGGTTTTCCTTTTTCCCCTTGTCTTTCTTCTGAAGAACCATATCTGCACAATTAGGAACACAGCGATCGCAAACAGCTGGCCATCTGACAGGCTGTTGAGCTCCAAATAGTTAACATAGGAATATGAGAATTGCCATCCCACATCAGAGCCATAGTCCATCTAATTCAGTATCCTGTCTCAGACAGCAGGCAGGTGCTTTTTAATGGGACCTGTCATAAATGTTCTGTCAAAACTGTTTTTGTGACAGTAAATTCGGTTTTTGATTAAAAGAAAATTTTTGCAAAAAGTGTCTGCTTTCCACAGGAAATTTTGACTTTTCACTGGAAAAAACAAAAGTCTCCACACTGAAAAGTTTTCAGTTTTCAGTCAAAAACATTGTTTTAATACAAAAATAAATTTGTTTTCTTTTCTTGAAAAGTCAAAACTTTTCACAGAAAACGTCAATGAAAACTAATTTTTTTAATATGCATCAAAATTTTCCACAGAAAAAGCCTCCATTTTCCACCCAGCTCTATTTCAGAGAACTGTGCAAGATTCCCCAAAATGGACAATAGAGGAAGTTTCTTCCAAACCACATCTGGACTGAAGAATGAGGACTTAAATATTTAATACCCTTTTAAAGGTAACTGTGGATGCTCCTAGGCACACAATGGTCCAATATTTTGAATCCTGTTAAGCTCTCGAAAGGACTCCTGATATTTTGTGTCAATGAGTTTCACAAGAAAATTATTAATTGTGTTAAAAGTATTTTCTGTTATCAGTTTTAAATTGGTCCAAACAGAGCTAAAGTTTGATAGACAGGCATTGTGCTGACCCCTCTGTACACTGTGAATGTCACCCTACATCATTAACAGCCAGCACAGCAAAATCCACCAGGGACGTGCCAATCCAACTGCACTCCTGCTCTCTCTTACATCTCACCACTAATGTGTCACGGAGTTACTTGGTAAGTTAGCAGATGATGCATGAGACACGAGAGAACCCAGCTACGCCTCCCACAGCTGCACTAGTTCTGCGGGGATGGCAGGGTTTACAGGTAGCTTTGTCGGCAAGATAATGGGAAAGTTTTGAAGGCACATAGGGCGTGGAGATGGATAAAATGATGCCATTTTAAAGCCACTTTTCTAGCCGTCACTGCATTTTAAGCAGAGTCACAGTAAACAAGAACCAACCGATGAGCCGAACAAATTAAACAAATGGATCTAGGTTGGGATTTTCCAGGGCATCTAGGGGAGTTAGAGCCCAGATCCTCAAAGATATTCCGCAGTGGATCTTTGAAGATCTCAGCCTAGGTGTCCATCTCACACTGAAATTCAACCCTCTTGGATGCCAGGCTTTTGACATCGGCAGATTATTCCAAACGTGTCCATTGTGAGGTTTCTTCTACCTTCCCTGAAGCACCTAGAACTGACTGTTGGAAACTGGATACCAGACTAGATGGCCCATTGGTCTGATCTGCAATGGTAATGCTGATCGTCCTTCTTCCACAGGGCCTAAAAATTCTCCCAGCTGCAACGGCAGCAGTTCTGCAGTTCTGAGCATTGCAAAATGCTTAGATCAGGTCCATGAATAGCTCAGGTGGACCGGAGGCCAAAACTGTGTCTGTGCTACACACACATGCCACTAGAGACACACTTCCACCTGTGCAGATCTCCTCCCTCCAAGCCCCATAGTCCATCTACAGCCTTCTGCAGTCTTCTCCTCATTAGATTCCTTCCCCCAACCCCCCAAAAAAGACTAATGCACAGGCCGTTCCCAAGCCAGACCAGAGCGCTGGCAGTCTGCACCTGCTGAGGGCTAAGAAATGTCTGAGGACAAATAGAGAGTCTCTCTGCTCTCGTACCAAGTCTGCACCAGATCAGGAGAAAGCATTAGAGATAACAGGTTGGATGTGAAGCTTTGCACCTGTTTGGCTGGAGCTCTGCTGCACTCGTGAAGGCATGGAAGGAAAAGGGGTTGTGGGTGGCTGTTAGAGCGATAGAAGGCTGAGATTGGCAGACATTGCAAAGCAGGGACTCTGCCAACAGAAAAGGAATGGATTGAGTCTCTGACACTGCCTCTGTGGTATGAAAACCAGTTCAGAGGAACTTCAGAATAATGAAGGCAAGTTTTTGAGCATTCGGGGGCTATTACAGACACACATTCACAGCTAATCCTCCACTTCTCATGTAGTGTTTTCAGCTCTCTCCCTTGTCACTCTATTTCTTTTTTTTTTTTCCACAATCCTACACAAGCAGACCATACATTTCCCAAATTTTACCTTGCATCCTACTGGATTCACCTGTCTTGTTTATGATTTTGGATTGTTATTTTACTCCAGTCTCCACTGTTATAAAAGATGAGGATTTTTTTGGTGTTTGAAAAAAAAAATCAGTGATGGGAACCATTATTTTCAAAGTCCCACTGAGCACAGAAGCTTTCAGTGCTCACTCAGAGAATTCCTAGAGGGACCTCTTGGCTTCTCTCCCCTCTCATCATACATAAGAGCCTAGTGATTAAATCAGGATGCTAAATTGGGTTAAATTCTGGTCTCATTTACACTGGTGTGAACCACAAGTAACTCCATTGATGTCAGTGAGACCAGCAAATGGCCCGTTCATTTTAGAAGCTGCCAGCAGTGACTGCTTCCTACCACAGAAACACCATATTTTTTGTGATGTAGCAAAAGTCCCACTGCCAGCCAGTGAAGTGAGTCATGTTTCAGGGCTATGATCCAATCTGGGTGCTATTGTTTCACAGCTGTGCTATCTCAGCCATGAAAACAGCTCTGTTTTTATAGCCCTTCACTCTTGTGCAGCTCCACAAAGTCCATTGATGGATTTAGGCTGGGATTTTCAAAGGAGCCTAAGGAAGTTAAACTCCCAAATAACTCCCTTATGTTCCTTTGAAAATCCCAACCTCCTCTGAGAAGTAAATTAGCATTATGAGCATCAATTCACAGATGGGGAAACTGAGGCAACAGCAAGGTAAAATGACTTGCCCAGTGAGGCAACTGCAGATCTTGGAATAGAACCCACACCTTACGGTGCCAAGGTCTATGCTTTAACCACTAGTCCCTCCTTCCACCTCCAGCATTTACTGAGGTGAGTATAAGAATAGCTCAGAGCTGATGGTCTCTATTTTATTTATTTATTTTACCCTGTTGGTAAAAAGTTACCCAGACAGTTAAGTAGTCTCTATGACAACTAGCTGAGTTGACTTAAATCACAATCCCAACAATGAGTGGCTGGTTCAGGCCTGTCTTGCAATCATTTTCCTTGTGTGTATAATGGGGAGGGACTGTTCCACAAGGTGCTGTGACATTGTCAGGTTGCCAACCCTCTGGGACTGTCCTGGAGTCTCAAGGAAATTAAAGATCAATCACTAATTAAAGATTACATCAGGTAATGAATCCTCCAAGAACACGTCCAACCAAAATTAGCAACCAAATTATCAGTGGGCCAGATTCTCTCCAGAAGGGGCCACCAGACACCCCAGGGGATCCTGGGTACGTATTCAGATTGATAGCCTGTGCTGAAGCCTGTACCACCATCTCTACACTCCTATTATTACCCCTGCTAGCTAGATTAAAGCTAGAGTGGGTATGCCTACCATCTGCTACAAACATACACCACTTGTAATGTTGTTGTACCCACATGAGCCCAGCCCCTCTAGGGGCTAAGTACCCCTCAATTCCTGCTGTCATCTGTGGGAACCCAGAAATACTCAGGCTCAAATGAGCGCCCACCTTTGGGTTCGGATGATTTCTAGCTCTCCAGTAAAGCCGCCCCCCCAAGCTTTCAAAAATCCTGAGTCAGGCCCCCTGAAAGTTGTGAGATTGGCTTCAAAATAATAAATGCTGGGTTCTTTGCAGTTGCCGTCTGGCTTTTGACTGTTACAGGAGGGCTAGAAATTTTCTTTTTTAAAAAAAAAAGAGCTGGAATTCCCACATAATCACATGACTCCAGCAGGTGGTGCTTTAAGAAAAATGCCAAATATCTCAAGAGTCATAATAAAATTACAAGCATTGGCAACACTGTGTGCATCAGGCACTCTGGGAAAGAAGGTTTTCCCCTGCCTCCCATGTGCCAGCCCCAGAACAAGAGGGGACCAGGAGCTATTTGTGTCCTTTCCTGGTTCTATTTGCTGTTGCTGCCTCTGCTGCTGTCAGGTTGAGCCCTATGTAGCACTGGAACATTTACGTTTTATAGCAGTTCCTGTGTCTAATGGGCAAGCAAAAAGCAAAAACCCCAAATCAAATCAAGCTGGGGTTTTGCTAAGAGAGGGACCAATCCTGTTCCTGTCAGTGGAAGCTTTGCTACTTTAATCTAAATGGGACCAGGATTGGGCCCTTTCTTAGTCCTTTTCTGCTTCCATGTCTACACTGCACTATGTCAGCTGGCTCAGGCTGCAGGGCTATAAAATCACAGTGTAGCCCCACAGCCACAGACCTAGCCAGCTGACACAGGCCAGCCGCAGGTGTTTTATTGCAGGGAAGCAGGCAGAGGACTAAGACATGCCCCGATAGACCCAGCTTTGTAAGTTATAGGAACAGCTGGCACATGCTTCTACTCAGCACTTATCTCACTCACCCAAAAGTATTTTTGATACATCATGTGCAGGGTTCCCCAGGGGGGATCTGCTGCTTGTTATTGCCACAGTGAGCTCCAAGCCAGGCACTGAAGGGAAAATTCTCCTCCACTGTGGTGAAAAATCAGCAAAAGAGCTGACATGGTTGCAGGGGAAATCCACCAGCTGTGACTCTGACACTGACCAGAATGAAGAGGGACAAACACAGCTCTAGCCAGCATCACTTCTGACTCTACTCCCACCAGCCTATTGTGGAGTGAAGACAGAGGGTTTGTCTAGAAGACACGGTAATGCACTCTGCAGGGGTAGGATTTCTGAAGTGCACTACGGTGCTGTGCATTAATTGGTTCAGGTAGACCCCGCTGGTGCACACTAAAGGTGCCGTAGTACTTTAACATCATGTTGTTTCCAAAAGCACTATGTTAAAGGTACACACCAGTAGGGTTTACATAGACCAATTAAAGTGAAGCATTACTGTGGTCTGCATTACTCCACAGTGTAGACAAGCCCAGAGGACTAGCAATCCCAGGGCAGGCTTATGGTGTAAAATAGATTGAGCTGGATGACAGCTTTCTGAAAAATTTATGTTGAAACAGTTTTGGAAAGAAATGAAAATTTCAGTTTTAAAAGAGCCACTTTTTGTAGAAATGTTCCATTTTTTTTTTCTCATTGAAAAACCAACAGCTGAAAAAATTTCAATTCTTGACATCTGAAAACCCCAAAATGTTTGTTTTCTACTGCCCAAAAAACTGAAAATATTTTGGTTGCTGGAATTTAAAAAAAAATTCTTTATTGAGGAAAAACAAAATAATTTTGAAGAAAAAGATCAAGAAAAATGGGGAAAAATGTTTTTAATAAAAATTTTTCACAGGATTAAAAAAAACACTATTTTCTGACAAGCTCTAAGGATCAATGGGCCCCGACTGACTGAGACTTTGGTCCCCTCCCAAAGACATCAGCAAGCCCTGACTGATTTCTGAATCTTCCTCCTTCAGCCCCCTCACACTTCTTTCCCCTGTTCCTCTTCACCTGAGTGGACACCTTGTGTTACCCCCATCCCATGGAGCCTGGGTTTCTCGCTGCTATGGCAAGCTGCCTCAGATCACAGTGCCCACATCTCAGAACCTCACCTTTGCATACACAGCACTAGAAACAGCCATTAGTATCTGGGGAAGGGTGAGTGCACAGAAACCCAGGATGTGCCACAGCAGATCAGAACATTAGTCCATCTAGTGCAGCATCCTGCCTTTGGCAATGGCCAGCACCTGATGCTTCAGAAAAGGGCATGAAGAACATAACAGCCATACTGGGTCAGACCAATTGTCCACCTAACGAAGTGTTCTATCTCTGACAGTGGCCAGTGCTAAACACTTCAGAGAGAATGAACAGAACAGGTAATTTTGAGTGATCTATCCCCCAGTCATCCAGGCCCAGTTTCTGGCCGTTGGAGATTTAAAGACACCAGGAACATGCAGTTGCATCCATGACTATCTTAGTTAATAGCCATTGATGGACCTCTCCTATATGAATTTATCTAATTCTTCTTTGAACCTGGTTATACCCAATTTTGGCCTTCACAACATCCCCTAGCCATGAGTTCCACAAGTTGACTGTGCGCTGTGTGAAGAAGTACTTCCTTTTGTTTGTTATAAACCAAAGGCCTATTAATTTCATTGGATAACTCTGGTTCATGTGTTATGTGAAGAGGTAAATACCACTTCCCTATTCACATTCTCCATACCATTCACAGCTTTATAGAACCCCTTAGTCATCTTTTGTCTAAGCGGAACATTACCAGTTTTATTCTGTCCTGATATGGAAGCTGTTCTATCCCCCTTATCATTTTAATTACATAACTTGGTATCTTTTCCAATTCTAATATCTTTTTTTGAACGTGGGGCTACTAGACACTTCTTGCCTGTCGTATGGTGCTTTGCTTGGAGGAAAATTCTTCCCAGACCTCTTGGAAAAAAGCTCTCTCCAAAGCACTAGATTTGATTATCCTTTGGCATACCTGCAAATATTGTTATTGGCCCCCAAGTTAAATCAGGTCCCTTTTAACTCCAGTCCCAGGATCCTCAGACCTTGTCCACACCCCTTATGCTCCTGGGGCACCCTCTATCTGTTCCACAGTATTGCCAAAAACAGCAGTAAGCTAGTTAAATATCAGCTCTTCTGACCTTACACTGCCCCTTTAACTTCATGCCCTGGCTCTCCACTGTGAGCACCTCCAGCATGGCTTTTAGAAGGGGAGGCCTTTGCTTCCCTATTCAGGCTGATGCTAACTTTGCGTTAGCCATTTAATCCATCCACATTAGGTGATAGGAACTCTGCACGCCAATAGCCAGCACGGCTGATTACATGAAGTGGCTCACATGCAGAATGCCCGCAATCCAACTGCAGGGTTTTGTCTTGTCCAAGTCCTAAGACACGGAGCCCCTCGGAACTGTTGCATTATGCCATTGGTACACATGTTCTCTGCCTCCAAGTCCACATACAATGCTAACCATGGCACTGGCCAAATCCCAGGATCTGCCTCACTCTGTGAGAGCTTGACCCTCTTCTGCACTGTGTTTTTTAATTAACCTTGGAACAGCAAAGAAGGGTCTTTTTGCCAAATAGAGCCATATTTTACACAGACAGTGACAAGCTAATTAAGTTAATTCTTATGACACCTCTCTGCGAGATGAGGCTAAGGTTGGCTTGCTCCTCAATACGCAGCGTTGGGCTGATTAAAAAATAATTACTACTTCACCAAGGACAAGAACAAGAAGTTAATTAACAGAACGAGGTGTAACCTTAATGAAACTAATTGGATTGTATTCACTCTGGCACTCTGCAGCCAAATCCCCACATTCGAATTTAAACCCATGTTGTCTCTTTCTTCTCAAGCATTTGCAAAACCCACCCCTTCCCTTTGTCCATGGACTGGAATACGAACGCTTTCAGCAGCCGGGGGAGGAAACTTGCCAAATGTTTGGGCTGATTTTTTCAAGGCAGCTCAAAACTTTTAGGTGCCCAGCTCCCATAAATGTGGATGAGCACCGGGCAGCCAAATAGTAATGATGATTTGCAGTCCAATAACACCAAGATGGTTGTGCACGACCCTGCATAAACAAGGAGAGAGGTCCTCCCTGCCCCCAAAGGCTTCTATTCTAAATAGACAAAGGGCAGGAAGGAGAGACTTAGCAAGAGGAAGTGAAGGCATAGCAGGTCAGCAGAAAAGCTGGGAACAGAACCTATGCTTCTGGAGTCCCATGCCTTATTCCCTAGACCACAGTACCTCTTACACACAAGCAAGAAAGGTTTAAAAATCTCCACCTTGGTCCCCATCCCCCCTGCACCTTTCCCCAGCTACACACAGCAGAGTACTGTATATACAGGAAAGCAAGTAATTATCATTCACTGTAACAGGATCATATACTAGCAGCCATCCCCATGCTGTGGACACTGAGCACTTATAAAACAGCACACGCCATGCAGGGCACTTCTTATAAAAGGCCCACCTTGCAGGTGGTGCAGGTGAGAGGACCTATACTGCAGCACCCCTACTATAATGCGGTCTTATACTGAAGGACGAGCTGGCCTCCCCAGTTACGTAGGACTTCCCATGCTCTGACAAATGCATGCATGATACCCGTTTCAAGAACGACTGCTGAAAAATTACCCAGAGCATGCTGGGAAATCCAACAGAAATCCGTGTAATGCCCTGGGCAAAGCAGATGACCTTTGTTTTGAACTGGCATGGTTAGGGAAGGATGCCAGCCTGTCTCTCTTCTAATGGTCAGAACAAATAATGGGCCTGATCCTGAAAAGTGCTCAGCACCCCTTGCACTGTGCTGAGTGCCCTCGACTCCTTCTGAAGCCCAGGGGAGCTGAGATGTTCCGCTCCTCACCATGGGTTCTCAGCAGGCCGGCACAACCATTTAGGCAGCCTAGGCAATCGCCTAGGGGGCCAGAATAATTGGTGGGCGCCGTTTTGCTGGAGGGGGCGGCAGGTGGCTCCGGTGGAGCTGCCGCAGTGGTGCCTGCGGAGGGTCTGCTGGTCCACGGCTCCGGTGGAGCTGCCACAGTGCTGCCTGTGGACGGTCGGCTGCTCGCGCGGCTTCGGTGGACCTCCCACAGGCACGACTGCGGCAGCTCCACTGGAGCCGCGGGACCAGCGTGCAGGGCTGCGAAATTGCCGTGCACCTATGGCGCTCAAAACCCTAGCGCCGGTCCTGGTTCTCAGCACTTGGCAGGATCTAGTGAGAGGATGAATTTCTCTCTCTCTCTCTCTCTGAACTGATGTTAGAAAGTTACAGTGACATGAGTTATCTTAGCTGTTAGCTAAATAGTGCCAGAGCAGATCCACACGGGTGCATTTTGAGGGCAGAGTGGGTTAATGTGAACAAAAGGTTTGTGAATATGAAGACCCAAATCCTCTGCATAGCCACAGGACAGCATAGGTAATGGCAGCACACCAAGATGCTTCAGAAGGAACCTAGAGGGACCACCCATAAAGGCCAGAGAAGAGTCCAATTGGCTGAGTTGCCAATTAGTGTCAATTATGTGAGCACTTCTGGCGATGTGGGCATCTGCCAGTAAGGGTAGAGCTCATCTGTGCAGGAGTCAGAACTTTCTCAGGGATTTGTCCATGTGTGTGTGTGTGTGTGTGTGTGTGTGTGTGTGTGTGTGTGTCAGTTACTAGGACATGGGGAAGGGGGATGTCATACCTAGTGGCTGGAGCAGGAGTCAGGTCTAGTGGCTGGAGCAGGAGTCAGTAGCCAGGTATCACAGCCAGGGGGCAGAGGCCAGGTGCCAGAGCCAAGGGTTAGAGCCAAGTCAGGAATCGGAGCTGAGGTTCAGGACCAGGTTACCTGACATGGGGCGAGGCAGTGATAAGGCTGGGGTCAAAGCAAGAGCTACAGCAACCATGGGTGAACAATATGAGCAACTGTCAAACTGCTGCTGCTGCTGCTCATCTTAAGAGCCAGTCTGCTGATGCTTCCGACCAATCAGGCTCTGTAGCCAACCAGGCAGCCCTCTGCAAACCAGCTGCACTTGTTAGGTTGCCCAGAGAGTGGCTCTGCTGCAGGCCTGATTGCTGATGCAGTGGAGTGAATTCTCCCAGGAGCTAAGGATCATCCCAATCACCAGCACCTTCCACTCCAAGTGCCAGGGACTTATCTTTTCCCTTGCCTCCTTTAACATACACACACAGCAACATGTATATTTAAAAAAATAAAGTAAATCCTACCATATCTAAAGATGTGATGGGGCCTAGTTTTCCCCCAGGTAGAGGATAAGAGAACAAATACCACATGACAGATGTTAGTCATGTCGCTCTATGTGCGACTGAAAGGCGCTCAGATACTAGGGTGATTAACATAGTCTAAGACCCTATATAGAACAGACCACCAATCTCATTGCACATGGGCCACTGAGCTGTAATAGTAAGGCTGTGCCAATGACAGTTCTCTTGCTGTGGACCAGCTGAGAGACTGTTCAGCTGGTTGGTGGGCCTGTTGCTTGATTGACCCGTAATTGCCATCTGTACCAAAACCTCAGAGAGAAACAATGGGGGAGATCTGCCGCCTATGCCACCTACCCGCTGACAGACCTGGCAACGTGCTGTCAGTTCAGAAGGGAAGGGGACAATCCGTTTCATCTAACACACACCCCTCCACATGGCACTGATCCGGCAGTAGACCCAGACCCAGATCTCGGCAGGTAGTGCACCAAGAGGAATCTATAAACGCAGTCCCCGTCCAGCCTAAGCTCCTTTACATTCATTCAGGATAAAAGGATATTATCCCTGGTCTGCTGTGCCCTTGATGGGGAGCAGGTGTGACTCTGCACAGGCCCCAGCAGGTATCTTGTGTGCCTTTGAATGTCACCAAATCCCACGTTGGGACCTCAGGGAGATCAGACGGGTGCTCTTGCTGGAGACGCTGTGCAGCACTGGCTGGGTTACCCTGTTAACTGACACGATTACAAAGAGGAGAATCTATTTATATTTGAAATTGGCCGGGGGCCGATGCAGCTAAGGGTCTGTTAGCTGCAAGACATGCCAAGTGGGACTTCCAGCTGACAGTGGCTCAGCACAGCTCCTCCTGGCTCAGCCAGTACAGCTGCCACCCACAGACTGTGGGCTCCTAGCTTGGGTCTCAGCTTCACTGATGTGTGGGGTGAGCATGCAGCCAGGCTGCTCAGCGGACGGGAGACTTGGCTAATTGGGGATACCTGCAGTGCAACAGAAGCATCTGCTGCCCAGCTGGCAGACACAGCCAACTTGCCTGCATTTCAGGAGTGTCTAGTGTCACTTAACCCCCTCAACAAACCGGCCGCTGCCTCTTGGCAAATACTGCCATCATCTCAGACGCCCAACAAATGTCGGAGGGATTCCAGTGTGAAAAGTGTCTGGCTTGCGGTGTCTTCTCTCTAGACTTCAGTGGAGTATCCCACATGAGACAGGCAGTGGAACCAAAAGTTTGCGAGCCAATCAGGCCGCTGACTTCAAAAAACTCTGCAGTTGGAATATTCCTGGTTCCTGTCCACCCAAGGCTTTCACTGCAAAGGGCAGGAATTGCATCCTTTCAGTGCAGTTCCATCTCAACTCTTGCATCTAATTTGGGAAGCAACATTACACACATCCCCCGCCTCCGCCACATACACACACTTATCTGTATACATAAAGGCATGCATACTTGTGTGTATATATGAATACATGCAGACAGATATGCATACATACATATTCACAGGTCCAGACAAGTCCCACACACCCATGCACAACTTAACTACTGAGCAAACCCACAAACGAGCACGCATGCAGAGCCACTGTGTAGCCTCCCCCATTTGAGTCAGACACAAGGTGCTTTCTACCCGCTGCTGTAAGCTGGTTCTAAGCAGCACCTTTATGCATCACTCTTTGTTACCCCACTTCAGACATCCCAGTCTTCCCTGGAAACAACATGCTTAAGCACTTAAGGGCACAAAATCTTCAAAAGGGAGGTGTTCCTGCAAGGGGAAAACAGAATTCTAACAAACAAAAATCATGTAATTTTGGCATCCTTTTAGTTTAGTTTAAGTTTCTTTGACACTTACACTGATCATCATTCATATTTGGGTTGAAACAAGGGATTTCCCCTCACTACCCCCTTTCATGCTCCTTCTCCACACACACACCCCAGCTTCTCCTTTATCTGCAGTAAGGAAGGCAAAGTTTGCTCCCTCACTTACTGATAGAAAGCAGTTGGAACCCAGACTTTGTGCTAAGGTTTCGAAATGGCAGGATGAAGTTCTTTATTTCACCAGCCAGGACAAGCAAGGATACTGATGGCTAGGCCCAGAAGCAGAAGACCCTGAAACCAACATGCAGACTCAGTAATACCTAGCTCTTACATAGCACTTTTCATCTGCAGTTTTACAAAGGTGCTCAGTATCATTATCCCCGTTGCACAGATGAGGAAACTGAGGCACCGAGAGGCGAAACGACTTGCCCATGGTCACCCAGCAGGCCAGTGACTGAGCCAGGAGTAGATTGCAGGTCTCCCAAGGCCCAGCACACTATCCACTAGACCACACTGTCTCACCCTCCCTCAAGAGTCAGATAATTTAGACCTGATCATTTAGGGATGTTTACATGTCATCTGAATGAAACCAGCATTCCTCATCTCACAGTAGGCCTCTAAGGCTGCACAGGATCAGGCCTTCAGGGCTGACTGCAATACACCAAGCATGCTCAGGGCAATGGACTGTGGCCTCTGAGGACCTGATTGGTCTCTCACTTAGGCCTGCTTCACACCAGCACAGCCCTAGTGACTTCAGTGGATTTACCTCCGAGTTACACTGGCATAAGTGAGAGCAGAGTCATGCCCTCTCACTTCACCAGTAGGCTCTCGAGCAGAAGAAACAGCTAAGATCTAAGCCGAGTGGCCTAATGGATAGGACTCTGGCTGGGAATTAGGACACATAGTGACTTACTGTTCGACCTTGTGATCTTAGACAAATCACTTAAACATTCTGTGCCTCAGTTCCCTGTCTGTGAGATGGAGACAGTGAGACTCGCCAGTCCTCGTAAAGCTTTTTGAGATCTATGGAGGAAAAACATTCCCGAAGTATCATTAGCAGCAGCAACGGGCAAAATATTGGCAGCACAATCTGCAGCATCAAGCTTTTTCTCATTTCATTGCAAAGTGGAAAATGGAACAGTTCCACCCCAAATTCAGCACAGTTCCAATATGGGCCCAACCCAAAAGGTGGTTTCGAAGTCCAGTGTAAAAGCAGCCATTTCATCACACCTCAGAGCAAAATGAGATTCGGAGGGCATGTGAGCAATCACTCGCAACAGTGCCATGAAAAGACTGAACTAAAGCTACCTGAGACCAAAAAAAAAAAAAAAATTTCCTGGTTTTCAACCTGCTCTAGCTTCGGGTGGGAAAATCCTCAATTAACCCATAAACACAGATCTGGAAAGCAATACGCAGGATTAGAAGCAAAGGAAATTGATTCTTGTTTGAACAGAATGTTCCCCTTCTTTACAAGTTTTCCACAGCAGGAAAGTCCCACTGCCAAACTGACTCATGTTATACTGGGAGCACTCCCAGTGCCAATGGATGTGCCCAGCTCCAGTTATGTTGGGCCCTTACAACAAGAAAAGCTTATAGGGCATTCAGGGGAAGCAAAATCAGTTTAAAAGCCAAACTTACCACGCAATGGAAAAATTTACTAGTGGAAGAATCAGCTTCAAACGGATTCTACCTCACAGCTCCAAAGCCCCAAGTATTTGCCATTGTACTGAACCGTTTTCTGTTCTGTTTTTGTTCTGTGATGAATTAGCTCATTTATAAATCACTTTGAAGAGGAAACGGGCGTAATTTTTGTTTGGTTTTCTTGCAAGGCTTGTTGGTTGATTGGTTTTGTTTTTTTTTTTTAGAGGAAGGATAGTTCAGTGGTTAGAGACATGAGCAACATGGGGTTGATTCCCTGGTCTGCCATGCTTCTCTGGGGCTTAGCTGTAAAGTGAGGAGGCTAGTTCACAGGAGCATTGTGAAACACACAGACACCATGGTCATGGGCCATATAAGGACTTGAGATATTCACCCGAATTGTATGGAGAAGACAGAAGTAACAGTCCTCCTGTCGCATGTTACCTTTAAAGGGGCTTTTCTTATCATGGCTGAGGTTGTCTGGGCCCTGGGGAAAGGTGAGCATGCTGCCTTTTGGGTTTTCATGTACTGCGCCTTTAAATTCCAGCAGGGGCAGATCCTCTGACAGCAGCTAGCAATCTGCCATAGAGTTGCCGCAGTCTGTTAAGAGTGAAGACACACACATTGTGCTTTCTCAGTGAGACTTAGCTTTTGTTCTTTCTTGGCTAACACTAGACACTTCAGAAGAAGGTGATAGAGCTTTATCCTATCTAATATAACTGTGGATATCCTTATTATCCATCTGGATGTGGATCATGTTAAGTTGTGGTTCATATTACCATTCAGCCTTATGAATTATACACCAAACACCAGAGCGTTACTATGCGGACTAATAGCGATTTAAAGGGTTAATTCTGAGTACATGACACTGTAAATATAATACTTGCTGGCATCAAATGAGGCTGAAGTCAACTGAAACATATATATGAAAATAATAATCCTTGAATAAGCTGTTGCCAAAGCAGCTAAGCTTCTGCAACCAATTTGTATCACATTTAGACAAGTGATGTTACGATGCTGAGCCCATATATTATACAATTATAGGAATGTGGCTTTCATTATGTTATTAAAGTGCTAGTCATTATGACACAGACCATGCTATCAACAGATGTTCTGTCGCGGCAGCTCTGTTGCTGCTGCAATCCTCCCCGCTTTGGATGCCATGTTGCTTCTGCTAATAGAGGCCAAGCAGGGTTAACAGGAAGTGCTTCCAGGTCCCCTGGCTTGTTACTGATTGGGTTCAATTTACAAGAGAATCTGGACTCAAGACACTGCCAGCTAAAATTGTTTCTTTTCCCCCCTCCTTTCAAAATGTTCCTCTCCTCATCGGCAGGAGTAAAGCAAACATAAAACAGATGGTCAAGAAGGGTATTCCCAGCAAGGAAGAAAACACATTTTTATATGATCCTTCTTAAAAATAAAATGTACAGTATATCCTATGGATCAGTTCTGTGTTTCAGGAAATACCATGTATTCTATAGGTAGGCTTGGCAAAATTATTTTTATATAAATTCACCAGATAATATCTACATTTCTTTTCAAGCTTTTTTTAAATTATCCATTTAAATTTTCCCAGTTGCAGGAAATTATGGGGGACGGGGGGAATCAGGCAATGTGGGGTCAGAGAATAATTATTTAATGACCATAGATGTTGAGATTCAAAAATTACAATTTTATAAGCATAACAATAAAAATCATTAACATCACTTGTCAAATTACACAAAGTAAATACCCTTAAATCAATTCTAGTAAGCTCTCAGGCATCATTTTTCTTCTGTTGCCCATTTGTAAATTTCAATTATTATTGATGGAAATATTTTGCATATATAGTGAAATCAATGTTTGCCAACCTTTACCAATGAAAATCTAATCCTGCCAAACCCATGAGCCTAGTACTTACATCAGGATAAATCAAGAGTAACACTAACTATTGAAGCCAATGGAGTTTTAAAGGCAGTTACACTAGGGGACAAGGACCAGGCCTGACAACATAACAGAGCCCTTGACCACATTCTGAACTTTTTTAAATCAGAGAGTAGAGCTGGTCAAAAAAATGAAAATAAATTTGTACAGGGGAAGAGGCACGGGGGGTTTCAAAATTGTTTTTATTAAAAGTTTTTGAAATGGAACTTTTTAAAAAAAATCAGTTTTAAATATTTTTAGAGTTTTATCAAAAAGTCAATTATTGCAAATTTTGAAAGGACTGAACCCTGTTTTTCCAAAACTGTGAAATTTCAATAACCATTTTGATACTGTTTCTATTTTTATTTTTTTTAATTGTGAAGCATTATTTTAAAAGGTACATTTTACATGTAAAAATGTAAAATTGGTGACATTTTTGAAGTCCTTTTTTCCAGCATAAAAAACCCTTTTCATTTGAAAAATTTCAACCAGCTCAACTCAGGAGGATTTGGGTCCAAGTTTCTGGTTTGGGGCCACCTCCATATGACATTGGTGGGGTTCCACACATTTCCTATGGCTGCAGAGTCCCACCAGCTAATACACAGAAATCTGACACAGCAAGCATACCCAGGACCTTTATTTAACAGAGCACTTAAGCATACACTTAGCTTTAAACGTGTGCTGAAGTACTTTGCTAAATTGGGGACCTAAATGGGTTAGATACAGCTGGAAATGTAGAGGGGAGAGAACAGCCTCACTGCTGAGCATTGCTTTCTCCACGTATGTTCATGCACTATCATCTTTACTCTTATGCCCATCCTTTACACACAAACACCCATGCACCCACCTCCCTCCTTACTACTCCTCCCACTCTTTTCTCTATTCCTTTCCAGTCCTTACTACCTCCTTTGCTCTAGCCCTTTCCCCAATCCCTCCTGTAATATCCTTAGTGTGCCTTTCTACCCTCCCTCCTTGCTACTCCATGTTTCCGGTGATTCCTGCAATCCCCAATAACTACGAACATTACAAAGCTCTGTTCCTCTGTAAAGAGTCACGCTCTCAACAGGCAGCATATTCAATCTACAAGCCAGCACTTCCTCCAGTCCTCTCCATACCCTGTCCCAGTAGCTAACATATAGCCCTCAGTTCTTGTTGTTTTCTTTTTCCGCATTCGTCTAGCAGCCACCTTCGAAATCTCTCCAACAGATTATGTCAGTTTAATTTCCTGCATAAATCTGTCAACTACTTGTGAAAGTTCAAAATAACAGCACTTATACATACTTCATAACACGCCTGTTGGATATTAATGGGAAAGCCAGCTCTGAACCAAAGGCCCCTCTATTTTCCAGAGACTTTAGATAGCACAGAGTATTTACTTTTTAATGAAAAGTTGCCTTAAGGAGAAGGGCAGACAGGTATCAAGCCAAGTTTCACCATTGGTGGAATGTAACAGGTGTTGCATTATCAGCCCAAGCTAGCTTTGGATTCAAATGGAACCCACGGGTTATTGCTTATTACTGTAAAAGCAGCAAAGAATCCTGTGGCACCTTATAGACTCCAAAACGTCTGTTAGTCTATAAGGTGCCACAGGATTCTTTGCTGCTTTTACAGATCCAGACTAACACGGCTACCCCTCTGATGCTTATTACTGGTCCCTCACTGATCCTGATCCACAGAGGATATGAGTCTCTTACAAGTGCCAGTCACAAGACTTTCTCCCTTAGCTCAAGCTTTGTAGTGGCTTATGCTTTCAACTCTACATCCGTCCCCATTCAATTCCCCTTTACAACCGTGATGGTGCTCATTGCACCAAGCACACTCAAACTTTGGGTTCTCTGAGCTCTAGAACCAAGTTTTGCAGTTCAGTCCCAGCTCTAATTTTTACATTGAGCACTGAAACAAAGAATGCCTTCATCCAATCTCATGCAGTTCTCACTGGGACTCCCAATTTTGGAGGACAACAGAAGATGTGCGTATTTAAAGGATGGCAGACTTGAGTGCTAAGTCCATACTGTCATTAGGGCCCGTCTACATTACCCGCAGGATCAATCCAGCAGGGGTCAATTTATCGTGTCTGATAAATCGACCACCAAGAGCTCTCCTGTCAACTCCAGTACTCCCATAGGCGTGCGTATGGAGTGTGCCGGGTGTACCCAGCCACATCCTAATGCGGGGGTGGGCAAGCTCGTCCTGCCCGAGCTCTCAGCCAGGGAGGCTGTCCCCAGCCCCGCCCCTGCCTTCCCCCATCCCCCGGAGCCTCAGCATGCCCTGGACAGTGCTGCAGCAGCATGACTCTGGCAGGACCTGAGCTCCTGCTGCTCGTAGCAGCATGGTAAGGGGGCAAGGCTGCGATGTCTGGTGGGCCGAGTGGCAGGAGCTCAGGTCCCGCCAGAGCCATGCTGCTGCAGCGCTGTCCAGGGCCGCTCCTGGACACAGTGCGCTGAGGCTCCGGGAGAGGTGGAAGGCGGGGCTAAGTGGCATGGTAAGGGGCCCGGGCCAGGGGGTTGGATAAGGGGCAGGGAGTTCTGGGGGCAGTCAGGGGACAGGAAGCAGGGGGTGGGGGAAAGTTGGATGGAGCAAAGGTTCTGGGGGGCACAATCAGGGGATGGGGAATGGGGGGGTTGGATAGGGCGTGGGAGTCCCAGGGGTCTGTCAGGAGGTGGGGGTGTGGATAGGGATCAGGCAGTCAGGGGATAGGGAGCAGGGAGGATTGGGTGGGGGGGTGGTTGGTGGGAGTTTCAGGGGGACAGTCAGGGGACAAGGAGCAGGATAGGTCGGGGATTCTGAGGGGGACAGGCGGGGGGCAGGAAGTGGGTGGGGGTTGGATAAGGGGCAGAGCCAGGCTGTTTGAGGAGGCACAGCCTTCCCTACCCAGCCCTTCACACAATTTTGGAACCCTGATGTGGCCCTTGTGCCAAAAAGTTTGCCCACGCCTGCCCTAAATGTCTCAAAAAAAATGTGGCTTTGCATTTTAATTTAATCACATGATACGCTCTTGTGGCAGAGCTCTGACTTTGCCCCCGGGGATCCTGCACTTCTAGGCGGTTTATGCTAGCCTCAGTGGCTCACTGTGACCCTCCACGTAGCCCTTCTCTCTCTAGGGCCAGGGTTACAGTCTACTGAGCCCTTTTCATCATAGGCCAGCAAGGAGGTTGGTGAGAGAACTCCCACAGTCTCTCTTGTCCCTGGGGGCTTATTTCAGAACAGTTTAGCTTCCTGTCCTGACAGAGGCCTGACTTCCCCTCCCAGGAGATGTTCCTGTAGCGGTGGGTTGGGGGGAACCCAGGCCCGCCCTCTACTCTGGGTTCCAGCCCAGGGACCCTAATGGTAGCAGCTGTTGGCAGCCAACCTTTCACGACCAGAGTTGCTACATTTCCCTGGGCCACTTCCCCATAGCTCTCCTGCTTCTCCCTTCTTCACCCTTACCTTAGGGCTCCCTTACCAATGGTTTGAGGATGTCTTCATTAACCAGCCCTTCGGCCACATTTCCTCTCCCCTGGCTCTCCTCTGTCTGACTGGAGTGAGCCCTTTTTATAGTATCAGTGGGGCCTTAATTAGAGTCAGGTGGTCACATTAGCTTAATGGCCTCACCTGACTCTTTGCAGGTTAATTAGCGTCAGGTGTTCTCATTAGCCTGGAACAGCCCCTGCTCTGGTCAGTCAGGGAACAGAAAACTGTTAATCCAGTGGCCAGTATATCTGCCTTCTGCTATTCTGCTGTACCCAACTGGCCTGGGTCTATCACACTCTATATAGAAAGCCCGCTTACACTCGCAGCATGCGTCCCCACTGCTGCGGCATTGCATTACCATTGATCCTCCCATCCCCTCCAACTACTATTCCAGAAAATTCTTTGACCTCTATAAGCAGCCGCATGAGGCTGCACTCTGGCAGGGGGGTCACTCCATAGCACCCACTGTGGGGCCCAGGGCAGCGTCTACAGTGTTTGTAATCTTTGTCACGTGTACTCCACTGAAACAGCATAACAAGCCCGTGGCTTTCCATTTTAATTAAATCGTATGATACCCCCTTTTAATTTTAAAATATGGATCAGTTTTTTATTAAGTTAAGAAAAGGAGTAGACAAGCTGTTGCTGTGAAGGAGCCTTTTTGAAACTAGCACATGTAAAAAACAAACTAAGAAGAACAATGTCCCAGCAGCCCCTCGACTCACTCATGATTTTGTACACTGAACAAGAACTGGTTTTGTCAGTTAATTATAATGATGTGATTGAGGAATTTAAGTCCATAACACCTGGTGAGCGACCTCTCATTCTCTAGGACAGGAAGATGAAGAAACTTTAATCTGTTCTGGTCTATTTGGGTTAGCTCATTATCTGGTTAAAGATAAAAATCATGAAAATTCACTGTATCTTTGTATATGCCTGGTTATAACTACAACAAAAATTTAATATTTGTGTCTCATTTTTTAAGTAAAGTTTAGTTGTTAATTTAAAAAAAATTAGTTAAGTTTTAAAATAACGTCCTTTATGATTGAGTATTCAATAAATGTTTGCCTTAAAAAAATTCCCTGGGTACACACCCTAATGAAATGTGCTGTGCAGGCCTATGGGTACTCCCCCAGGGCAAGAGGCACAGTGGAGTTGATGGGAGAGCATCAGCCATTGACTTACCTCAGTGAAGACACCATGGTAAGTAGATCTAAGTATGTTGACTTCAGCTATGTTATTCAAGAAGCTTACTTAGAATCATAGAAGATTAGGGTTGGAAGGGATCTCAGAAGGTCATCTAGTCCAAACCCCTGCTCAAAGCAGGACCAATCCCCAGACAGATTTTTACCCCAGTTCCCTAAATGGCCCCCTCAAGGATTGAACTCACAACCCTGGGTTTAGCAAGCCAATGCTCAAACCACTGAGCTATCCTTCCCCCCCTTACATTGATTCCCCCTCCCCTCCCACCCCACTAGTGTAGACCTGGCCTTAGAATCACATTCTCACTCCCAGTCCATACCACAAACTCAGCTGAGCCTTGCAACATTATCATGAAAATTCACCTGCCTAGATACACATTAATTCATCTGCCCTTTACCCAGATGACAGTGAAAGGAAATATATTTTCTCTTACCTGTCAAAACAATATACACATTCCAGACAAATGAGTGAGTAGAACTTTGCAAGGATGAATTAGGTGGTGCTTTTGCATCATAAGTTGACAGGTATTGAATTTGTTTTAACTCATTCGATTTTTTGTATCCAAGGGCTTTTAAAAATACATAAATATGTAACATATATAAATATAGTTTTATAGTCCAATGATACAAAAAATTGAAGAAATACCATTATAAATAAAAGGAAAAGACACCATCGTATGCACTAAATGAAGCAGGTTCCTGTGGAAATGTATGTGATCAGGTAATTCAAGTCTGCTTCATAATGCATATACATGCACTCTGGCAGCGGGGCCACTTCATAGCACCCTGTGGGGCCAAGCATGATGCCGTAGGTGCTCCCTGCCTCCATGCATCAGTTGTAGGTGTAAGCTTGATGTCTGTCTATACTCAGCTCAGTGACTATGACAAACTCAAACTTTGGCAGCCGGAAGCTTTAAATACATAAACAAAACCTCCAAGGCAAATGCCTACCTGCAGAGCTTGAGGGCCTCAGACTCACAGACTTTAAGGTCAGAAGGAACCGTCACGATTATCTTGTCTGACCTCCTGCATATTTCAGGCCACAGAACCTCACTCACTCCTGAAATAGACCCCTAACCTCTGGTTGAGTTACTGAAGTCCTCAAATCATGGCCCTGGGGTTCTGGGCTATCACTGGGGCACTCCTCCTCTGTTCCACTTTCATCCCACACTGCCCTAAGAAGAAGCAAGCAAGCCTTCTTAACTGGCCTGCGGGCTCCTGATTGGTCAGTATTTTCTCCTGGCCCTTCTAGGTCTCTGGAGGACTGTCTTGCTAGTAAGCCAGTCTGAGTGGATTTTCCTGGGGGGGAGGGGTATGTATATCACAATTTGCATAGCACACAGCATGTACTAAGGAATTTATAGGCATAATATAACAAGCCCCTTCCCCAAAATACTATGCCAAAATTTTCCAAGTGGCTAGTAATTTTTTGTTCCTCAATTTTTGGATGCCCAACCTGCCATCTTAACAGGACCAGATTTTCAGAGGGTTGTGCTGAGCACTTGATAAATAACCCCTTTTAAGATACATCAAAGGAGACATCCCAAAACAGAGGTGCCCGAGATCACTAATTGCTTCTGAAAATCTTAACTTTAGCTCCTGCACACATTTAAATCATATGCATAACTTTGCTCAAGTCCTCCCCTAGAGTTCATGGCTGGCCATGGCATATGCAGGGCAGCAGTGTCCATGACAATGATGGGGGAATGCTAAACATAATAACCCAGAGATCATACACAGCCCCAGGGAGGGCATCGAGAGATAATTACTAAGAATGGTAAGTCGAGGGAAAAGAATAATCCTTCTTCCCCCAAGCGCAAATTCCATGCTGACAAATGCAAAGAAATACACAATGGAGGGAATAACTTGAACACACACATACCTGAGGTCTCAATGAACTGTAACTACCTGAAAGTCTGGGTGTCACTGGGGGCAGTGCAATGAAAATCTCTGTTCAGTGTGCAGCAGTGGTAAAAAAAACAAAAATAGCACGGGGCGAAGACATTTAAAAAATAGACAATATCACGGAAATCAGTATAAAGTGGTTGGATACACTGATGGTGTGTCTGCCTTGGAGAGCTCAGTTCTGCACATGCCATCCTGAAAAAGGCAGGCTCTGGCTGTGGGGCTCCATTCCCCCAGCTGCAGGGCTTCAAGCTCTGGCTGCAGGCTCACTAAGCTATTCCTCCCCCCCCCCCCGCCCCACACACACACACAGAGTCCCTGGACCCCGCCACTTCCCTCAGTCCTCCATCACTCCTGACCCCCACCGCCTCCTTACCCACCTCTCTACCCAGGGCTTAATTTGGCATCTGGCTTGTGCCAGGGTTGAGTAAGTCTGCTGTGAAAACTGATATTTGTATGTTTGTTAAGATCACTTTTCACTGCCTCCCAACTAGATAGTAACTCCGCTGTTTAAAGTGATCTTAACAAACATACAAATATCAGTTTTCACAGCGGTAGACTTACTAGATAGCAAGTCTGAAAAAAAAAAGAATAAAAAAAAGCAAAAGAAACAACGAAAAAGACAAGACCATGCAAAGCACCTTATTTTGTTTCTATTCTGTTTATGTCCAGCAAAGAATAGAGATAATTGTACATTATTTTTATTACTGAGTCAGCAAAAAAACCTACTTAAATAAATTACAATGATTTGGACATGGATATGTGCATATTTGTTTCTCCTGAAGTTAAGTATTTTAGGAAAAATTGTCAGAGCCGCCACCAGCAAGACTTGGTGGCCGCATTCTAAGGCCACTAAAAAATTTCTTGTGAAAACCCCTGTCCTGGAGGGAGCTGCTTATAGGTGGTTCTTTACCTTTCATTTGTTTAACCACTTTGGCTGACTCTGGGTGGTTTGGTGCCATGACCTGGGACACAGAGAGAGGACAAGACAGTCTAGAGGCGCCGGCCAGCAAGCACACACCAGCCCACTAAAAAGATGCCCCTCACAGCACCTGCATAATTGAACTCACAAGCATGGACTCCCCACATAGTCCAGTGGACCCCTACACACAGACAGATTTGTGACAGGCAAATGAAATAATGAATGGCATAGAGAAGCTAAATCAGATTATCCTATTTACCTCTTCTCATAGAACAGGGGCAAAAGGGGGTGTCCAATGGATGAAATGCACAACTGCAGAACAAATGGCCAAAGGAAATACTGTTGTGACACAGCTATTTCATAATTAACCTTTGGAACCTACGGCCACAAGATGCCTTCTGTGTTCTTACGTACTTGATGGCACCTCATTTCCATCATATCAGAGCACCTCACAATCCTTAACATATTTATCCTCACCATGCCCCCAAGAGGTAAGGCTGTGCTATTATCCCCAGCTGTAAGATGCAGAAGCGAAGCACAGAGCAACCAAGTGACACCCCAAGTCACATGGGAAGTCTGTGGTGCAGCAAGGAATTGAACATAGATCTCCCAAAGTCTATCTGACTGTAACTGAAGCTAAACAGATCAGGAGGATGGGTACATACATGAGGGAGCCCCTGCATCTACAACTAAGAACACCCACGCTTGTGTAATGAGGATAAAATAATGGACAAGGGAAATTCGTGCTTGGAGATAAACCCCAAACACTAACTGGGGAGTGTTAGGAAGAAATTGCCTCTATGCACGTTATTATAGGACTACCTACTACAGAGGTTCTTCCATTTTTGTCTGAACCAGCCGGTTCAGGTCATTGTCATGACAGGATGCAAGCCTATATGGACATCTGGTCTGATCCAGACTGGGAATTCCTATAGTCCAAAAAGATATCCTTTGGATCTTGGAATTTTTCAGTTTAGCATTCCAAGAAATTATCAAGTGAGTGGGAACTCTGTTTCTGCAAGGTTGTCCTGATTGGTTTCTAGCACCCTGTAATGCATTGCTTGCTTGATATTGGTGATTACATTTCATATTTGAACATTACTCTGAAATTTGCTATTTTGCTTAATGAAAAAAATGGTACTTTTTTCTGGAGGAAAAAAAAGGTAGCCTACTAATGAGATAATCATCTCAGCTGGCAACCTGAGCTGGGGCTAATATTTTATTTTTCACTTTTTTTTTTTTTTTGGTAGCCAGAACTTAGATTTTTGTGAAAAATTTGCAAAAAAGGCAACCTGGGTTAATTGATCCTCTTCCCACTGTAACCAAAAGTAAAACGTTAACTGACTTCAATGTGAGTGTAGTGGGGTGGTCACCTGCTCCTGCCCTGAAGATCTTGAAATCAGCCCTGGGACAGGGATGAGGCTGCGTGAGGGCTGCTGCTAGGGAGAGCAGCAAGCCTCAACTGATTGGGGAAACAGTCACAGCTGGGGCCACACCCCAATCAGACCGTAGCTGGCCTTATAAAGACCAGGGAAGCCAGGAGCTGAAGCAGAAGGGCCTGGCTGCCTGGGAGCTGACAATGGTACCTAGAGTGGAGCTTGGCTGGGAAGAGGCTAGAGGAGCTGGGGAGCTCCAGCCTGGAGAACCCCCAGGCTGTGGCCTTGATAAAGGCCAGAACAGGTACTGGGGCTACAGAGGGGTAGCCTGGGGTAGGCAAAGGCAGCAGGTCCAAACCTCCCTTTTCCAGTGATGAATGGCATGTACACTGCAGTCCACTCCAGTGGGCAGGGGCTAGATGGTGACTGGATGTAGCCATATATTGAGGCGAGGTGGGGGATAGGGGTTTGGGGGTTTCCTGGGGAGGGGAGACCCAGATCTGTGGGGGGTACTGCCAGGGGACAGCACCCAACGTAAAGGGGCACTGGGGTCCATGAAGGACATAGGGGCCAGCGGCAAGTAGGACATCAGCCAGCAGAGGGCGCTCCAGAGCTGGAAAAGCTAATATCTTAGACAACCAGCAGGAGGTTCTGTGCCAGTGAGTCACTGCACTGCTACAAGGAGCCTTTGGCGTATCCTTAGTTTAGCATCCCTAAATGTGCATGGCATACAGCTAAACTGATTTACCCCAGCTGATGATCTGGCCCACAGTAAGGGAATGAGATGGACAAAGACCCTCAACCACTGGAGGGAATGGGCTGGATCAATGATCAGAGGCACTAACAAGTTCCAAAGAAACCATGTACAGATCTCCAGGCCCATAAGATAGCAACTGCAAAGGTGGTGAGCTGAGTGTGCAAACAAGAGGTCTTCTGGGTTCTGAGTGTGGTACCACTCATCCTGCTTTTTAAGGGTTGTCCTTTGTGTTGTTTTTGGTAGCTTGTGGTTCATACCCAGTAAGGAACTATTAAGAAGCACTGAATCAGATAAAGTGGAGGGCCAGATCCTATGCTGATGTAAATTGCAGTCATTCTATTCAAGTCCACAGAGCAAAATCAGTTTACACCCACTGAGGATCTGGCCCCAGGCTGTAGAGCAACACTGCACGGAATCACGTGCTGCAGAACAAAGACAGGATTTGGTAGCCCGGATCAAGTGTTGCTAGAAATCAGCTTGCTCCCTCCTTTTTCATGGATTTGCCCTTTCTGTCTTTGAGATGCAAGTGGTCACCCTGCCTTTAACAGGAAGAGGGAAGGCCCATAGAGGCGAGGGAATCGGTGAAACTCAATCCACACAGTACACAGAGCTGTGCACTAAAAGTTTGCTCCCTTCCCATTTATCAAGCATTATAGCATCTACAAAAGTATTTTCCGGAAGGCTGGGAAATGCATCTCCTGTGAAAGCCATTGAAAATAAAGCCCCACACTGATAACTACCCCTCTCCCACCGTGCCCATATTAAACGGAGACTGTAGTCATCTGCAATCCATTTGGATGATGGCTGCCCTCTCTGTGGAGGAGCACAGCAGCTGCCACAGGCAACATAGCTTTGGCTGATGTAAATGTGAATCTCTGCTGACACCTTGTGGTGAATATGCATGGAATAATTGAATTTGATTTCAAGTCTGCTAGGCCCTTCTTCCATACCCAGTAGCGTCTCCAGATGAGACTGGTGTAGATTCATTAGAAAGGAGTGTCTTTGCTGTCATGAGTTTGTGTCTCAAACTTAGGAACATTCCTGGGTCATCATAAGATGTTAGATGCACATTTCGAGATGCTCAAAGTGTTTGGGCAGAGCTTTTACTCTGTACTCTGCATTAAATCCCAGCTCCATGGAAGTCAATGAGAGTTTCTTCACTGACTTTCATGGGGCCACGATTTCATCCTCTCTGTCTGGGTTTCTCTTGATGGTTGCTCTTCAGGGATTCTCTGGTGTAAACACTGGACCTTCCTGGGATTGCATATTTCCATGTAGATCAATATGAAAATGTGTGATCCCAGAAAAGTTTGCAAAAGACAATAGGCCATAGCTTTGCAGCATCCAAATCCAGATGTTTTTGGTGAGAAAGAAATAGATGACCTGGGAATTAAACCCAGGCCCCTTGGCTCTCCTCCAGATGTTCTACCAGCTGCTCACACCAAGTCCCCTCTGGTCAATTACTTTACTTGATGCTTCTAATCAACAATATTATATATGCGATGCTATAAACTTTTGTATTTAATATTAGCTCATAACTCAGCATCCAAAACCAGATGTTTTTGGTGAGAAAGAAATTGATGACTTATCAGAGGATTGAACCCAGGCCCCTTGATTAACTTCCAGATGGTCTACCAGCTGAGCTGCAAAGCTAACTGGTTACTGCCTGCTCCCTCTGGTCAATTTCTCTTCATGAAAAGAGAAAAGAAAAAAAGGCTTTCAGATCTCCCAACCCAACTTACAAAAATGTGAGAAAAGTTTTTATAATCACTTCTAGAAACAGGAAAACATGGAGTTGTGTTGAGGCAGCACAAGGCATCACCCTTTGAGAAGACCATTTCAGTCCATCACATCCCCTTCCTTAGTGCCTTAATTTCCAGGCAGTGTGGAGGTTTCATATAGACCTGTGACCTGGAAAAGCATAATGTAAGATTAACTTGAACCTTACCATGCTCCTTAATCAGCATCTCTCTGCTCGACTGTATAGTTACAAGGCCCTCCATAAAGCCATTGTTGGGAGCCCAGCGATATGCATGATATAGCAAAGTAAAGTACATCTACTACTACAGGCTTTAGACTGGACTTCTGTGGAGCTGGAGCACAGAATGCCGTAGCTTTCGATCTAGGGGAATATTACAAGCCCCGATCCAGCAAAGCACATAAGCACTTGTTCAACTTTAAGCAAATAAATACTCCCATTGAAATCAATGAGCCTGCTCATAGGCTTAAAGTTAAACACATTCTTAAGAGCTTTGCTGGATTGGTCCACAAAGAGGGAATGCTGCGCAGGCTCTTCTCATAGCATTGCACTGTTGCTGTGGTTTAGAGTCTCACATATGTTGCTGTATCATAGATGTATCAATCAGTTTGTTCTGGGATACATAACAGATTTCACACAGATGGGTTGGTTTTTAAATCATAGATGCAAACATTTGGTCAAAACCTTCCATGCCAGGAAAGGCCAAAGCACCAGAGTCTTAAAAGCCTTCTTCAGCATTAAAGGGGCATCATCCACCTCAAAATCTCATCTGTGTCTAAAAATGGTTGCCCACTATTGTTAAAGGCAACACTTAAGAGTATTATCTCTTGAAGAAATTAAATTGAAAGACTTTTTTCTTTATTTCTAGTGTTTCTTTTAGGCATTTGAGAGTGCTTTATGAATAATCAATTCATGGTTTCCCTGGCTAGCTAGTCAGTTTGTATGCATGTTCCATGGGACAAACAGGGAAAGAAAAACATATTTTAAAAATCAGCAAAATGTGATTGTAAAAGTATAAGAATTGGCAGTGCAGACTCAGGGACAGACATATGACCTAAAATAACCTTAAATTCATTTTGTCATTTAATTCACTGGATTTCAAGATGACAGTGTCTCTTTAAATTAACTTAATTTAAAAAAAGAAAAGAGGATCCTGAATCTGTTTTTGTAAACTTCAGGTAGATGTGACAATTCCTCTCAATTTGGTACTCGTGAGGCCACATCTGGAGTATTGCATCCAGTTTTGGGCCCCCCACTACTGGAGAGAGTCCAACAGAGGGCAACAAAAATGATTAGGGGGCTGGAGCACATGACTTATGAGGAGGGGCTGAGGGAACTGGGATTATTTAGTCTGCAGAAGAGAAGAGTGAGGGGGGATTTGATAGCAGCCTTCAACTACCTGAAGGGGGGTTCCAAAGAGGATGGAGCTAGGCTGTTCTCAGTGGTGGCAAATGACATAACAAGGAGCAATAGTCTCAAGTTGCAGTGGGGGAGGTCTAGGTTGGATATTAGGAAAAAACTATTTCACTAGGAGGGTGGTGAAGCACTGGAATGGATTATCTCGGGATAGGGTGACCAGATGTCCCGATTTTATAGGGACAGTCCTGATTTTTGAGGCTTTTTCTTATATACACTCTTATCACCCCCCACCCCATCCCGATTTTTCACATTTGCTGTCTGGTCACCCTACCTCAGGAGGTGGTGGAATCTCCATCCATAGAGGTTTTTAAGTCCTGGCTTGAAAAAGCCCTGGCTGGGATGATTTAGTTGGGCATTGGTCCTGCTTTGAGCAGAGGGTTGGCCTAGATGACCTCCTGAGATCTCTTCCAACCCTAATCTTCTATGATTCTATGAATTGTGTGCAAAAGCACCAGATTCCTGCTACCATCAGGAATTTGTTTGGCCTGAATGCTATCAAAACTAAACCTAGTCAAAAAAATTGAAGGTCTGTCTCATGGTAAATCCAAGATTTTAAATGTTGGTTTCATTCCAATTTGGAAAGTCAAAATCTCAGAATTTTTTGCAAATATCCCAATATATTTCATTTTGTCCCTATTGAAATGTCTCTATTTGACTATATCATTTCAATTTTTGTTATGTTGTATTATTTTTGGAACATTCAAAATAAAGTCAAAACTAAAACACTACAATAATTTCCCATAGAAAAATTCAAACACCACCGATACATTCCCCTGAAATGTTTTGATTTGGCAGAATCAGCATTTTCCAGAACACTGTCCCATTGGAAAATTTTCATTCAGCTCTCATGAAAACATTCTCCAAAATCCCACTGAGCAGTTTGTGATCACACATCTTAGCAAGCATGTTTACTGAGCGGAGAGGTGAGAGAGGAAGACTGCTGGTCAAGGGGTGATGGAAGAAGGGACAGGCTGGTGAGTTTAGAAGAAAAAGAGACCAAGACAAATACCAGCAGGAACAAAAGGTCAGAGAAAAGCCCATTGAGGCCACATGCCCAAATCCAGCTCACTTAATCAGTGTCTCAGGCTGCGACAGATCACAGGCAGAGCAAGAGTGAAAACTCTGTGGGTTGCATAGTATCAGACACATTTATTCTTTTAATAGTTACAGAAATCACAATGGGCATGATCCTGTGAAGTGCTGAGCACCACTGAAGTTAATGAGAGCTGAGGCTCCTTGGCGCTTCATAGGTTCACTCAGCACCTGGCAGGATTAGGTGCAGCATGAATACAGTCCAAACAGCTAAACTGTCTCAAACACAATGTAGCAATAGGACTATAGTTATGAGGCCCCACATGCCAGGACACAACCAGAGACTGGGAAAGAGAGAGCGTGCTAACTGGAGTCCACTGGGGAAAAGAGGAAAATGTGTAGTGTAGATAGAATGACACAGCAAACACATTGATTGAGTCGGCATGTGAAGTTGACCTTCAAAGCCAATGGAAACTTGGGGCCATCTACATGGAACAAAAAAAATCACTGGATATTTCCCAAGACATTGGGAAACATGAGCCTGATTTCCCTGATCAAACCAATTGTCTGCACAGGGAATATGGTTTCAAAAATACAGCGAGCTTGGTTCTCCTAACACTTACGCTTGTGTAACTCTATTGACATCAGTGAAGACACTCCTGATTTGCATTGGTATAAGAGATTTTAGCCCCGTATCCCTTAAAGAATTACACCAACAGCAAAGCATAGTGGTCAGAAGCTCATAGTTAAGGCTAAGATTTTGTCAGGGATATTTTTAGTAAAAGTCAGGGACAGGTCATGGGCAATAATGAAAAATTCATGGAAGTCAGGACCTGTCCCTGACTTTTACTAAAAATATCCCTGACAAAATAGGGAGCTCAGCTGCGGGTCCCCACACCACCTGCAGAGATTGGGCAGCTGCAGGGGTCACTCTGAGCTCTGGGGGCCCCTCTCACTGCCTGCGGGGGCTTGGAGCTCCATGGTCCCCTGGCTCAGAGCTCTGGGATACCCCCACCACCCGCGAGCTTTGAAGGACCTCCACCCCTGCTGCAGCTCAGAGCTCCGGGGGCCCCGCCGCACTTGGTGACTCAGTGCTCTGGGGTTCACCCATAGCAGCTGGGTGCTCCCAGGTCCCCCACCTCCCATGGCAGCCAGGAGCTCTGCGGGGCCCCGCTGCCCATGGCAGCTCAAAGCTGTGGGGGGGGCGCCCTGCTGCCTGCAACAGCTGGGAGCAGGCGGCAGGGGGAACCTGCAGCTCCAGCCCAACAGGGCTGAACTCACGGAAGTCACTGGAAGTCACAGATTCTGTGAGTTCCGTGAGCTCTGTGAAAAAAATCATAGCTTTATTCATAGTCAATGGTGCCTTTCAATTCCCACTGCTCCTATTCCTGACCTAGCCTGACAGATGCCAGCCAGGCTCAACCTGTCTTGTTTTAAACAAAGTCAAGTCAATGGAACTATGCCCAATTTTAATACAGGTATGTGCCCCTATATTTTACTGATATACCACAACATTGCTGGAATTCTTCTCTCCAGAAAAAAAAAAGCGAGAGAGAGAGAGGACATAAGATAGTTGTAGAAGAGTTGACTCCCTGCACTCCCTGCTGAGGGTCATTCCAGTCCCACCATCGTCTGCCTCTTCTCACAACTCAGACTTCTGTTCAGGTCATGTTTTAGTCCCACCCTTCCCAGAGTAACAAAGTCCTACACAACCAAAGTCCAGTGTCCTTTTGTAACTCTGGGTCCCATGGTCTTCATACCCTTCTCTCAGGATTTTAACTCACCTTTTCAGGGGGTTCACATCACTCTCCCTAGTGGCTGGTAGGGGAACCCAGCCCATCCACTGCAATGTGCTCCAGGAATCCTATAACCACCAGCCAAGGGCTGCTCCACAGACTCCTTGCTGCTGCCTCCCTGAACTACTTCCTACCATAGCCTGTCAGCAGACCTCTCCCACTGCCTCACAAAGTTCATCCTTCTCTCAGGGCCAGGACTCACAGGACTGTCTCCTGGGATCCCCTGTCAAAATCTCTAATTAAAAGTACAAATTGAATCCAACTTGTGCCCTCCTCAGGTCTGACCTTTCATCCCACTTTGTTCCCCCACTGAATCCCTCTCAGGGCTCTCCTCCTGGAAGTTTAGATGCTGCCCTTTTATCAGGGCTCACCATCTGCACTTACTCCTTGTCTCTCCTGGTTTTCTGCCAGATTCCTCTCCTCAAGAGAGGGCCCCAGGGCCAACTTTCCCTCTGGACTTCCCTCCTTGATGCCTCAAGCCTCTCAGTTCCCCAGTGCCAAGAGAGGGACTGCAGAGTTCTTCCCTCTCTCTCACCAGCCCCCTTCTGCTCCCAACTACCTCTCTTTATAGCAACCACCCAGCTGGGCCTACTCCTTAATTGGGCATGGCTCATCCTCCAGGTTCAACCAAGTGAATTAATTGACTTCTTCCACTCTAGTTAGCTCTTTCAGAGCCAGGACGGGGTATACATCACAGAAATCTAATCCAGTGTTCACCCAATCAGTGGTGTGGTCTAATGGTTAGAGCAGTGAGCAGCAGCCTTGGCTCCTTGGTTCTGTTCTCATTTCTGCCACTGTCTAACTGGTTCAGCTCTCAGTCTCTCTCTGCCTCAGTTTTGCAGCATGGTAAAATGAATATAATAACTCCTATCTCCTAGGGTAGTTGTGATTCTGGGTTAATTCATTGTTTGCAAAGTTGTTCAGGTGCATCTTCACTGCAGAATTAACTCAAGTGATCCACACTCAAGTCACTCCCTTGTGGTGTGGACTACCAACCCTCAATTGTTGTGCTCGCATCCACACCACAGCATGGTCCTGTTAGCAGCTGACAAGGTGAGCTGACTTCATGCCTGTTCTATCCCCCTTCATGCTGGCCAACTCACCTTACTACCACCACACATGAGTAAGAGGGCTTTGTGTGGAGATGGGTTCAAGATAATAGTTATAAGACATGGTAATTCACTAGTGAAGGCAAGCCCTCAGAGTTCCATGTGCAGAACGCTCTATAGAAGTACACAGATACCAGGTCACAGTGGGCAGGTCTTTATCTGCTGCATGCACCGACAGGAGCGAAGTAGTTAAAGCAAACTTGAACCTTTTTCAGTTGCATCTGGAGCGCGGCACCTTGCAGCTGATTAGCATTTTGCCCTCACCAGTACTTCCAGATTAATCTGCTAAAATTGTTGCAGGAGCTGGGAACATGTGGATAGTTCAGCCAACCAGAAAGACATAAAGAGAATTCGAGAGAGAAATCATGCTGCTGGTAAACTTTTTTAGCATCCAAAAGCAGGCAGGCCCTGTCCAATCTACGCAAAGTCCTCTGTTGAGCTCAGTCATTCAAAACCCATCAACAATATGTTTCACTGTTCTCTCCAGAAATGCTGCACTTCCCCGTGGTGGTGTTAATATCTCTACGTCCAGGGGATTCTCTCACTGGCGGGGAGGGCACTCTGCAAAATGATGATCCCGCCATACCTGAGGCTCAACTCTCTGCTGGCATAACTCCGTTGAAGTCAGTCTTCCACAGCAGCAGAAAATTAGACTCTTCTTCCTCTTTGCCTTTACATTGCTTTGGGCGGTGGCTTCGTTTTCCTCATGTACTGACCTGGAATTTGGAGACTTCCTCAGTGGCCACAAATGGAACAAAGTATTTCTGAGCAAAAGTATCCTCAACTAGACTCAGCTTCCACATTATGGTCAGACCCAGGGATATCAATCCACACAGGCCTCCTGCATCACTATATCCAATTATTAAATTTCCCACATTCCTTATGATATCTGACAGGTTCTTTTTGTTTTTCCATCAGGCCTTCTAGGAATAAAAGAAACGGGATTTTGCTCTCCTAGATTAGACTATTGGTCATCAAGATCTTCTTGCAATAGTGGCCATACTCCTGGTGCTTCAGAAGAAAAATCATGTATCCAGCCAATTGAGCAATGCTGGGAAAGGGGAATATTTCTTCCTGACCATCAACGCGTAATCAGCTGATGCCTCAAAGCATGAGATCTGACTGTCCTGGTGATGCTTTGGGGTTCAACCCACACCAGGGTTGTTACCACCTGCTCTGCAACTCTGGGTGACTTTAATGCTATGCAGCTGTAGCTCATAGCCCTGACACCAACAGCCAGCCTATAAGCATGCATGTCACACCCTGGCATCCACTGCCCAGGTATTTTGGGGGGGGGGTTGTTTTTTTGCAGCATGACCCCAACACTCTCCCAGTCCAATTTCTCCCAGTCTGCCCTGTGATGTCCAACCCTCTCTTGGAACATTCTTTGCTGAATCATCTGCTAAGCAAACGTCACCAGCTGCTGGACCCAGCTCAGTGGTTTTCTCCTAATGATGCTCACCCAGCATGGGCCTGCAGCATGGGTAGGACCATCTGGAGTTGCAAGCACTGCCACACCCCATGATGGCTGCAGACCAGAAACAGAGAGGCATAGCTGAAGGCCCATATGATTGCTGACACTTCTGTGCCTTGCTGGCCTGCACTAACTTCCCTGGCCCTGCTCTTCTGAATGGCAGATCCTGAAACTTGGATTGCTTGGCGCACGGCAAGGTAAAGAAACAGGACTTTTCGGGAGGACTCCATCCCCACTTCTTTCATGCACTGTGTCCCTTTCCTCAGTGCCGTAACAAGGGCGAGGCGAGTGAGGCACTTGCCTTGGGCATGCAAAGTGGAGGGGCGCTGCCCTACCACAATCGGCGGCGCTTTGGTGGCAGCTCTACTGCCGCCACTTCTTCTGCGGCAATTCAGCAGCGGGTCCCTGAGTCCCTGTTGGGCGGAAGGATCTGCCGCCACATTGCCGGCGCCACTTCATTCATTCTTCAGCAGCAATTCGGCAGCGGGTCCTTCTCTCCATGAGGGACTCAGGGACCCACCACCGAATTGCCACCGAAGAATGAATGAAGCAGTGGCGGCAATTCGGCAGCAGGTCCTTCCCTCCAACAGAGATTCAGGGACCCACCGCCGAATTGCCGCTGAAAAGCCTGGAGCCAGCCCTTGCCTCAGGCGCAAAAATTCCTTGTTATGACTCTGCCTCCTACACGGTGCTGCTGATGCTTCTTGCAGGCAGTGCTACTGTCACTCTCATCAGTGCTGCCAGCTGCCCTGACCTGCGGTCCTGCATTCTCTGCAAGTTGATATTTGCACTTGCCCTCCTCCCGTTCTTCTATCCCATCATCAGGCACGGTAACGTCCATGCCACTAAGACAAGAATCAAAGATACCTGCTCTAGGCGCAAGCTGCATAAATAAAAATACTTGGCCCTTGTACAGCGAGATTGTATCTTTGCAATCTGCTCTGAGTAAGGACAGCATGGAGCTGTGCTGCCCAGGGAGTAGACTGAGGGTGTGCCTGTATCACAAGCCCTGCTATGCTTCCTCCTAAAGCCAGGGCTCCTCCCACTCCCTGTACACCCTACACACTTTCTCATAGCAGGAAGTAGTCCATGCTCTGGCCAACACAACCAGAGCTACAATCGAAGCAGAGAAGGTCTGTCCCTCATTCCCCAGTGCAGCAGAGTAACAGCTGTTTGTGCCTTTCATATGAGGACTGCAAAGCTATTTGCAATACACCTGTTAGGTAGAGCAGTATTATCGCCATTCTAGAGATGGGGGGAATTGAGGCACAAAAAGATAAGTGACGTACCTGAGACCAAACAGGAAGTCACTAGCAGAACTGGGAACAAAACCAAGGAGAGCTGATACCTCTTTGTGTGCTCGAGCCATGTCTCCACACTCCCTCTCTGATTGAGTGAGACCTACGGTTTTACAGAACACTGCATGACCTTGTTTAACTACAAGGAAATACTTTCTCAGACGAAAACAAGAGTCTTCACAGGTGACCAAAGCTCTGCTGTATGAAGGGAATGTCTAATGAAAATCAAAGAGCTGACTTCATTCTAACCAGAAGGAACTCAGCTGCAGCTTCTGGTTGCAGAAAGATGATACACAGCAATGAAAACAAGCAAATGGAACAAGATGAGACTTGGAAACCAACCAGGAGATGTCTCGGGGCGGGAATGGGCAGCTATAGGGGATTAAAATATGGACAGGTTAGCAGCTGCAATTTAACAGCAGAGATATGCAGACACTTAAGACCTGGGTTCTATTCTTCCCTCTGCCACTGATCAATTGTGTGACACTGGGCAAATAAATTTCACCTCTACTTCCCTTTTTCTGTTTCGACTATAGATTGTTAGGGGCAGGAATAGTCTTTTATGATGTGTCTGTACAGCCCCTAACACAATAGGATCCTACCCTCAGTAAGGCCTCTAGGCGCTAACTGCGATACATATTGGTAATAATAATAATTTGGGAATGGGAAAAGCAGGAGGAAAATGCACTGGGCTCCAGTCCCCCCTGGTCTAACTCCTCCGAAGGCATAGGGTAAAAGCACCTACTTGGCTTAGAAGCTTAAGTCCCATGGACTTTCATGGAACCCAGGCTCCTGAATGCCTACGTCTCTTTTGACAATAGGACTTAGGTTCTTCAGCCAGTCAGTTGGGCCCTACCTGTGGCACTGTGATTCCATCAGAGTGGACTTGTTTGACTTGGTTTGACTTGCTTGCTTAACTGAGATGGTAATTTTAAAAAAGGAAAGAAGCAAAGAGGGGGGAAGCAGCATTCTGATGAAACAAAGAGAATTAAGCACGTGTTGTGCCTCATTTCACTGTAGCGCTGCTGCCCACTCCTGAATCCAAGAGAAGAGCTCAGAGTGAGAATGGCAAGAAACAACAACTTCATGACATCGAAGTGCTGGGGTGATAAACAAAAATCAATAAAGGAGAGAAGCAGCTACTTCTCTGGCATGCTAGGAGATCGTATTTTTGACCCCTGACACAGGCAGCGATAGATTAACCATTTGATTGCCCTGGCCCAATTGAAATGTCCCCATGACAACCCACACCAGCCAATCGAAAAACTTGTAAGAAAAATCTCACACTCTGTACCCCAGCTGACCTTGCCTCCAAGTTCTTCGACAGCCTGGTCCCAAACCATCCAGGACTTCGTAGATCAAAGTCAATATCTTGAGCCACACCAGGAAGTGAAAAGGAAACTTGCTCATTTACTAAAGAACTGGTATAATTTGTTCAGTGAGATTAATTCCTCATACTTATATTATTTACATTACATTCCTGTCCAACTTTTCTAGGCACTGCCAAAGCATAACTCCAGTGGCTAACCTACCTAACAGTCAGGGCAGCTGAATCCTGTCCCAGCTGCTGCTTCTGTGTGAGTCTTCAAGTGTAGCTCCATGTAGAGTGTATTGCAATAGTCTGGAGTTCATAAAGCATGGCTCTCAGCAGTGGGGTTTTCCAAGGGAGAGGGTACTTGATTAAGCATCAGGAGTCCTTGGGTCTGTTCCCAGATCTGTCCCCAATATATTGTGTGGCCCCAGACAGATCACTTCACCATTGGGCATCAGTTTCTCCCTGTCTGAAAGGGATGTTTCTCTTCTTTGTAAAGCACAGATGCAGTCTCTGGTTTACTCTTGTCATGGCTTTGGCCCATTCTATCCATGTGTTAATGCATCACTGGGTAAGGGTGTCATAGTTCAGGGCAACTGCACCTGTATTTCCCCTCAGTGGTACAGCCAGGGGACCCACACTCAGCTGCCCAGATGTTGCCTCTCTAAGGGTACGTCTACACTACGGGATTATTCCGATTTTACATAAACCAGTTTTGTAAAACAGATTGTAAAGTCGAGTGCACGCAGCCACACTAAGCACATTAATTCGGCTGTGTGCGTCCATGGTCCGAGGCTAGCGTCGATTTCCGGAGCGTTGCACTGTGGGTAGCTATTCCATAGCTATCCCATAGTTCCTGCAGTCTCCCTCGCCCCTTAGAATTCTGGGTTGAGAGACCAGTGGCTGATGGGGCAAAAATCATTGTCGCGGGTGGTTCTGGGTAAATGTCGTCAGTCATTCCTTCCTCTGGGAAAGCAACGGCAGACAATCATTTCACGCCCTTTTTCCCTGGATTGCCCTGGCAGACGCCATAGCACGGCAACAATGGAGCCCGTTCAGCTTTTTTTTTTTTACAGTCACCATATGTGTACTGGATGCCGCGGACAGAGGCGATACTCCAGCGCTACGCAGCAGCATTCATTTGCTTTTGCATGACAGCAGAGATGGTTACCAATTGTTCTGTACTGTCTGCTGCCAATGTAAATTGGCAATGAGATGATGGTTATCTGTCTTTCTGTACTGTCTGCTGCAATCATGGGTGCCCCTGGTGGAGATCAGCCGGGGGAGCAAAAGCAAAACTGGGAATGACTCTCCGAGTCAATCTCTCCTTTATGGTTTCTAAAAATAGAGTCAGTCCTGCCTAGAATATGGGGCAAGTGTACTAGAGAACCAGTGTATCAGAGAGCACAGCTGCTCCATGTCAGATCCTGCAGAAATGATGAGCTACATGCCATTCACGGGGGGGTGCCCCTGCAACAACCCCACCCGTTGATTCCCTTCTCCCCCAACCTTCCTGGGCTACCGTGGCAGTGTCCCCCACATTTGTGTCATGAAGTTATAAAGAATGCAGGAATAAGAAACAGTGACTTGTTAGTGAGATAAAATGAGGAGGAGGCAGCCTCCAGGTGCTATGACAGTCCAGGCAGGACATTAAGCGGTGCGGAGGAGAGGAGCCCAGCATCCCGCTGCTATGATAGTCCAGGCAGTACAGAATCTTTTCTTTACACAGGAAAGGTGGGGGGCTGATGGAGCTCAGCCCCCAGTTGCTATGATGAGGACGGTTACCAGCCATTCTGTCCCATCTACTGGGAATGACCAGGAATCATTCCTATTTTTACCCAGGCACCCCCGGCCGACCTCACCTGAGGCCAGCCAGGAGCACTCACGGGGTGATGGTGATGACGGATATCAGTCATATTGTACCATCAGCCACCAGGGAGGGGAGAGAAGTGGATACTGCTCTTCACTGCTGCAGCATCGCGTCTGCCAGCAGCATTCAGTAGACATAGGGTGACATTGAAAGAAGTCAAGAAACGCTTTCTTTCCCTTTTCTTTCACGTGGGGGGGGAGTAAATTGACGAGCTATTCCCTGAACCACGCCAGACAATGTGTTTGAACCTACAGGCATTGGGAGCTCAGCCAAGAATACAAATACTTTTCAGAGACTGCTGGGGACTGTGGGATAGCTGGAGTCCTCAGTACCCCCTCCATCCCTCCATGAGCGTCCTCTTGAGTCTCTGGCTTCCCGTTACGCTTGTCACGCAGCACTGTGTAGCCGGTAGATTTTTTTTTTCAAACGCTTTGGCATTTCGTCTTCTGTAACGGAGCTCTGATAGAACAGATTTGTTTCCCCATATAGCGATCGGATCCAGTATCTCCCGTACGGCCCATGCTGGAGCTCTTTTTGGATTTGGGACTGCATCGCCACCCGTGCTGATCAGAGCTCCACGCTGGGCAAACAGGAAATGAAAATCAAAATTTGTGGGGCTTTTCCTGTTTACCTGGCCACTGCATCCGAGTTCAGATTGCTGTCCAGAGCAGTCACAATGGTGCACTGTGGGATACCGCCCGGAGGCCAATACCGTCGATTTGCGGCCACACTAACCCTAATCCGATATGGTAATACCGATTTTAGCGCTACTCCTCTCGTTGGGGAGGAGTACAGAAACCAATTTAAAGAGCCCTTTATATCGATATAAAGGGCCTCGTAGTGTGGACGGGTACAGCGTTAAATCAGTTTAACGCTGCTAAAATTGGTTTAAACGCGTAGTGTAGACCAGACCTCACACGTCTCTTGTCCTTCTGACCGAGGTATTCCCAGGCTGGACAGCAGCCTTTCCTTCACTGTGTCATTCCCAGCATACCCAGGTTGCCCTGGGACACCTGCTTGCTACCTCTTCAGAGTCAGATTACAGTGCAATTGCTACAGACAGAAGTCACCATACAACTCTTTCTAAGCAAGCCGACTTTATTCCTAAGCATCACAGAGAAAATATTAAAAACAATAAAAGAACCTGCACACATGCTAATAAACTTACCAGAGTTCATCTCAGTTCTCCCATGGGCTCTAGCAGGAGCAGTCTTTTAATACCCTCCTCTTGGGGCATCCTTATGGTTACAAGCTCATCAAAACCTCAGTTCAGAACAAGTCCCCAGTCTGATGAGGCCCCAATAGGCCAAGTTCTGGGATCCTCCATGGGACAGGAGACCTGTCCATTCGCTGCACCAGGAAGAAGGCCCTGAGGCAGGTTCAACCCCAGACTTTTATGCAAAAGTATTTTCTTTGTCTGCTGGTGTCTGGAGACTCCAGTTTGAACTAGTGTTTGTGTATCATTCCAGGGAGTTTCAAAGGCTAACAATGGAGGAAGTTCATTAACATCCCCTGCCCACTAGAAAAGATAACATACAATTCCATAATAACGCATACAATGTACGAAATACACATTTTAATACAATGTACCCCCAAAGCTATTAACCCCAATTCAACAGGGTTTAACTTAAATCAGTAAAGTTTATCTTACTTCCCTAATGTTTGTTCAGTATATTACAGGATGTTGCCAGTCTGTCACAAAGGCCAGTTTGGAAGAAGTCTGTGGTGTGTCTCTGATCACATTTCAGTAAAACATCTTTATTTGAGGTTTTCTAAAACAAAAGTGGCAGTACCACCCCTGTTCCCTGGGGGGACTGTAAAGGCTTTTCCACGGATACCTGAGTCAGGAAAGTTACCACTCCATGGACTATTACACTGAAAATACACACAGAGACAGGAACTCAGGCAAGCCGTATGCTAAGCCCAGCAGCCCAGTTAACTCATTCACACATCTTTCTTCCACACCTCTGAAACATACCCCCAAACACCTGCTCTCTTAAAGGTCTCACCTCAGGTCTGCAGTCTACAGATGCAGCCTGGACCAAATAATCAAATCCACTTGGTGCTTTATAATCCCTTGAATTTTTATCATTCGCAGCAAGGACACCGACCAGAGAAGAACAGCTGGAGACACAGCTGCAAAGCTTCCTTCATGTGACGCCGCATAATCATAGTTGATATATCAGAAGTATTCTTTGGAGAAAGAAATCATTTTGGGAGATGTGTCCTAATTGAGTGGGGGGGCTCAGCGCTTCCAGATTGCCAGCATTCACTGAGAGCTTCTTCCTCTTCGTACGCTTTTATTTGGTGAGCTACTGCTGAGAACTGGAAGCAGACTCTTTCACCCAGAGAAATGAATTAACATGATGGGAAGACCCTTTAAAAGACTGAAGAGTCCTGGAAGCCCAGACATTAAAAGGACAAATGTGCAGCTTATGTAAATAGGTGAAGCTCCATGGGACTCCATTTTCTCCATTGTTTGTGTGCTAGAATGAGACCAGCTCATGTGCAAGAGACACTAAAATAGAAACACTGATCTCAGAGCAGGCCTAGGTCCAAACTTTGCTGCATCAGGGCTGCAATGGCAACTTCCCAGGAGCCTGAGGAAAATGTACAACTTGCATATAATTTACATAAATAATTCCCGAACAAAGGAAAGGCATGTAACCATCCTCTTTACTTGGGCTTGCTTGTTCCTTGAATACAAATTACTTCTTGTTGGAGTTTACCAACAATAAATAAAAATGTGCTTTTGACAATTTTGCCCTCATTCTGCACTTACAAGGAGAGCATGCACCAGTGGGCTGCATTTTAGGGACTCGATCTCAGACCCCAGTTTTGGTATCCTTCTCTTCGGCGGCGGGCGGGGGGGGGGGGCTGTCTTCCCTAACAGAGATGACCTTAGCTGCAAAGTTTAGATCTATGTCTGCATGTTCCCAGATTTGGAGAGTACTTGGAGATGTCCTTCTGGGTGTCAACCATTATGCAAAGTTGTTATATAAATATGTACATGGAAAACATACATTTAATAATGGGCTCTTCAATCTAGCAGAGAAAGGTCTAATACAGGGGTCGGCAACCTATGGCATGCGTGCCGAAGGCAGCAAGCGAGCTGATTTTCAGTGGCACCCACGCTGCCTGGATCCTGGCCATCGGTCTGGGGGGCTCTTCATTTTAATTTCATTTTAAATGAAGCCTCTTAAACATTTTAAAAACCTTATTTACTTTACATATAATATATACTAAATTATTGTTGTAGACTTACAGAAAGAGACCTTCTAAAAACGTTAAAATGTATCACTGGCACATGAAACCTTAAATGAGAGTGAATAAATGAAGACTCGGCACACCACTTCTGAAAAGTTGCCTATCCCTGGGCTAATACAATCCAATGGCTGGAAGTTGAAGCTAAACAAATTCAGACTGGAAATAAGACATACACTTTTAACAGGGAGAGTAATTAACCACTGGAACAATTTTACCCAGGGTTGTGGTGGAGTCTCCATCACTGACAATTTTTAATCGGGACAGGATGTTTTTCTAAAAGCTCTGCTCTAGGAATTATTTAGGGGACATTCTCTAGCCTGTGTTATACAGGCAGTCAGACTAGATGACTACAATGGTTCCTTCAGGCCTAAGAATCTATGAATATAGACTGTCATATCAAAATGTGGGTATCTGCAAAATATGGATCTATGGTTTAGGTTAGGGTCCAGGCTTATGTATATACCTGCATACACATATGCACAAAATCTATACTTGTATGCTTATTTTAAACTGTTCCAAGGACATCAGAAAAAAGTATCTGCCTAAATATTGCATTATGATGATTTGAAGTGTTGGTCTCCGTGAAAACAGATTCCACTTCTCCCACCAAGAGACAACCCCAGGCACAGCAATTTGTTCAAGAACAAAAGGGATAGGGAAGTGAGATAGCAATTAGAACATTCACCTAATCCATACTGTGATGGCTGGAGCCAAGCCAGGATGCAACACAATGGCAGCTACAGCAGAAGAGAGCAAATGCATGGTGAAGAGAAGAGAACATGGCTTCGAGGAAACGCTCTGCTGTAACTCACCATTCCCTGATTTGAGAGAGCAAATTCCATTGAGATTACTGGCACTGCTTGCCTGGAGAGACAATGAAAGCAGAGCTGAAGTGTAACCCTTTGCAGGAATTCAACTGTTCTGTGGCTCCCTGTTCTGAAGGCTGCATTTGAAGCAGAAATGAAGCTTTAACAGGCGAAAGAAGGAAGATCACAAGAGATCTCTGTGCCAGGTTAAGAGACAACATACCACGCACACTCTGCTTTTCATGAAGAAACTCAGCTTTCCAGGGCGTTGATGAGATGTTCATCTAAGATACTTACCTGGCCCCCATTACCCTCGTAACTGAGCATCTCACAATCTTTAATTCATTTATCCTCACAATCCCCCTACATAGTAGGACAATGCTGTTATCTCCATAGGGAGCTAAGGCACAGAGAGATGAAGTGATTTAGCCAAGAATGCACAAGAAGCCTGTGTCAGAGCAGGGAACTGAATCCAGGTCTCTTGGGTCCTAATGCTCTAACCATTGGGGAAGCCTTGCTCCCTCTTCAAAAACATTAATGTTTATTTTATGTTATTGGAACCTGATCCAAACATGGAAACAGTCCCATCAACTCCAGTGAGCTTTGGACCAAGCCCTTAAGCCATCTATTGCCTGTCTTTAAATGATTCATACAATCCATGAAAAAAGGCACCAATTTTGGAGAATTACCTTCTCTGAAGGGCCCAGTTGCAGGTTAATTTTTGGGGGGTGGGGTGGGGGAGGAGTGCAGCAGCCGGAAAATCTGCTGGGGGGTAATAAAATTGAAGTTTGCCAAGCCATGGATGCAGGGAGTTTTATGACTGAAGGTGGGCAGATAAGCTGCAGTGAGTTGTTTGCTAGCAGAACGTAACCTCTTTCCTGTCCAATGTCTGTGGGTAGCCTGTGATTTCCTTAGGATTTAGTCCTTATTTGAATGTAGGCAACCCATGTTTTGTAAGTTTTTGTTGGTGATGTTGTTAAGCACTGGCTCTTGCTGTGCGTTATTTATGTAGGGGGCAAAATGTGTGTGATTAGTGTGAGGATATGTTTCTTTAAATCTAACAAAAAGCTAGACTGAAGGGAGCTGGGAAGAAGCTGCACAGTGAAGCAGGGAGAGACAGTAGTTTCTAGGGAAAACACTGACTGTGCTCCACGTAGTAAAAAATCTCCTTGTTCAGCATTAGAAGAAAGCAACCTCTTTGTGATTCTTGACCATCGTCACGTGGCACAAAGGGCGGAGAAAGGGGGTGACACTAAAATTCAGTTTACAGGAGTTTCCAGCTGGAATAATCTTGTAGTGAGGATGTTTTCGGCAGCAAAGCAGGTAGGGGAAATCCCCACTTAGACTGGGCACGGATGTCTGCAAGCAGACCATTTCATTCCCTCTAGACTCCTTATCATCAGCCCAGCATGCTGAAGAAAGAGCTCCTTGTGCTTTGCGACTGCTTTATTTTAAAAAACTTGTTTAAAAAAAATGCATTTGTTTCTCAGAAGCCTCTGAACATCAGATGGAACCAATTAAAACTAGGTGGGCTCCAGGGGGTGCGGGGAGAAGAAACACAATTTGGTTTTCAACTTCAAAGTGGTTTAGAAAAATTAAAAAGCCCAGGCCCTCGAATACAAGTGTATCCCTAGTAGGGAGAGGGCAGAGAGGGGACACTTATAGCATTCTCAAGTGCCCCTTTTCTTCTCCCACTTCATTCACCTGACTCAAAAGGAGCTGTGTTTGGAGCCCCTGCCAGCTGATTAGTCAATGAAAAGGAGGTTAATTGTCATGATTCTTTGTGTGCCCTCCCATCAGTTATCTAAAAAGGTGGCACTCGGGGTGGCATCTGGCGAGGCATCAGCAGCAAGAGCCCCACTGGCTCACATGTCACATGTCACACGGATACCCACTCACTCCCACACAATCCCTGCAAACTGCCTCTTGTGCCTGCTATGCTTTCATTTCAAGCTTGCTGTTCCATTGAAAAACACAATCTCAGGAGACAAAACCATGCTCACACAAAGGGATTTAGGAGCTTACAAGTCACAAGCAGATCGGCTGTGGCAGCCAATCCAAAGAGTATCACACTGGAGCAGACACACCGGTTCCCAGACCCTTCTCTTGAGCCCTGCAACCAGAATGATGCAGAGGTCTCATACACAGGTCAGTGGCCCTGTGCCTGATGTACTGAGGGTATTACAGCTGTTACAGACCCAGGGAGAGAGCCAGGCTTGGTAGTGCCAGCTGTAGCAGTTAGTGCTTTTTTTTAATTTTTTTAAGCTCTGGAGGTCCCTGGTTTAATTCCTGGTGTGCCAGCCAAGGTGGCAGCTGTTACAGGGGCACACAGGCTGCAGCATGCCATGTAGCTGATTGCTACAGGCAGCCTCATAGGATGGGCTTGGATTTGTCGGACGGGGGAAACAGGCCAAGGATGTGCAGGAGCAACAAATAGCCAAGTATCCATCCAAAGGGATGGGTGGGAGGATCTGTCCCAGGTGGTAGTGGTGGGAATGGGGTTTGAGTCAGTGCTCATTTGACCCAAACTGATCTGTCCTTCAGAGAAGGCCACAAACAAATAAAGCTGTGAGTGGCACTCAGCTGCAAGAGCCACTTTGGGCAATGGCAAATCTCCCCTGGAACCTGCCCGTGGACTCAGAGCCCTGTGTCTCTTTGACAGATGCATTCCCTGCAGTTTGGGAGCCAGTGGCAGTAGGAGCCCTGTCATTGAGTGTTTTTTATTTTAGGGAGATTTTCAAAGCACCTGCAGAATTCGGGAGCACAAGCGTCATTGATTTTCATGGTGGCAGAATAAGAAGCCAATTTTAGGATTAGAACGATTTCCTGCTCCTGGCAGTCAGGTCTGAGCTAATTTGGGGACCTTTTTCTTATGAGAAATCAAAGGGTTTTTAGACCTATTTCAACTTTTCTATAAATGTGCAACACGTCCCATTGCCCATGAAAACACGAGGCTGCAAGCATTGTCTTAAACCACATACACTGCAGAGACATGTCAGTCAAGCTTCTCCCATACCGCTCTGCTGATTCCCAGCACCCTTTGCTCCTGCAATCACAGGCCCTTTGGTGACATGGACTAATGGGGACCAGCTTTGAAACTGCCACATTTATTTTCACTTGTGACGGTGTTTGAACTCCTCATTCTCCAGAGATGTTCAGCCAATTCTTGGCCTCTCTGCTGAGGCTCCCAGCGGGGTTGATGGTTTATGCAATATGGGTACTTGTCTGGTAGGGACTGGACCTGGAACACCAACTCATTTCACACAGGTCACCAAACAGCCACCTGCCAGTAATGACTTTCAGCTACTACTAGATGTGAACCAGTGACCTGCGGGTGAAATGCTAGTCCTAAATCATGCTCCCTTGAGCTATCCCGTCTCCCGTTCACCTGGCACTGGCTTTGTTTGTTCTTTTGCAATTTCATGTTGTTGGGGGAATGAGGGAGGAAATCAATAAAAAAATAAATACTGAACATAAATAAGAAATCACTTGGCTGCTTCAAAATGGCATCAAATAAAGTACCCCACAATGGCCTGTAAAGGATCTCTGGGCACATCATCCATCACTGATCCAACAAGTCCTACCTCTCAGCCTAATTTACTCACTATTTTAAAAGACATAAAACCAGACTTGCAAATTGAGGGAAGAAGTTGAGTTGCATTTTCAATGAGGATTCTAATGGGCCTGATGCTGCCTTGTTTTTTGGTTGGGCTGAAGCTGTTGGAGCCAAACAGATCTGGATGAGACGCAGGAGAATTCAGGTTCCTCCAACTCTGATTTTGGGTTGTTAAGACAGAGGAGCACTAGGCATCTGAACTTAAGGTCTCTGTGATCTCCGTCAGGACATATGCCCAAGTCAACATAGTGAAGGGGAGATTATTAGAGTCATTATAGACTTTTATTTACCTAATTGCTCTCAGTCACCTATTGATGCTGTCCTCAGAGAATTGTCTGTCTGCATCTCCCTGGCTACACATGCACCACATGCTCTGAACATACCATATTAGGGGACAGGATCCTCCTGTATGGTTGCTTCACAGTCAGACATGAGGACTGAGGTGCATTATCAGAATGGAGTGAGGACCCAAGCATGGAAAAGTGAGAAGCACTGCAGGTTAGGATTGAGGCACGTTAGTGCACCTAGGTGAGATCCAAGACTGCAACAGCTAAGAGCCCTCCAGGTCAAATTTGAGGAGCATTACTGGAGCTGCATGGGTTAGCATCACCAAACATCTCCACGAGCACTAAATCTACGTGCCTCATCAGCAGAAAATCAGACCCTATGCTTTGTGGAGGAGAAACCAATCACATTGGAGAGTAAAGCCTCCAAAAGGCTAATTCATGAAGGACAGAGCAGCAATGTCTTGTCACATTCCCAAGCTCAATGTAGGCAAAGCTAAATCATCTCCAGCTTTAAGTCTCCCAGCTCCACGTATCTTCCCAGTACCTGTTATTTTTCTGTGCATCCCTTGTGTGTTCCTTTCCTGACACTAGTCTCCAGAGACTGCTAGCATTCATCCAGAGGGCCCTTTGATTGTCCACAGTTAGGATTGTAGCTCCTCCAGGGTTCTCCCTTGCCCATACAGCCTTCCCAAGCCACGCACTTCCTTGTCAACAGTCAGCTTCTAAATTAAGCTGCCCAAGTGTCAATGGGATGAAAGGAGCATGTATGTCAATAGGCTAAATTAATTGCAGCTTTCTTCAAAGATTGTGTGTTGGACAATGTGAGTGTTGATGGCAATTTACAAATGTTCAACACAGTGTTTCTCAGTCATAGTCCATGGACCACCTGTGTGCCATGGGACCCACAAAACCCATCAGTACTGACAGGCACTGTCATTCCATGTCAGCCCTGTTGCCAAGTTAGCTACCTCAGGCTGGGATCTTCCCAGTTCTTGAAACCAAGAACACCTGCAGTCAAGTAAATGTATACATTGCTATGTCCAGTGCCAACAAGTGCACCAAGGCCCAATTCATTGCCAGAGTAAGCAGCTATTACTAGGCAGACTTCAGGTGAACTGCCTCCACTTACACCAGTGATTAATTTAACACTCAATCTCTGTGCTAAATGCAGAGAAATCTAGCTGAAGCCTTCATATAGAAAATCACAGGACACTTCATGGGCAGAAGTGTGACACTGCACCCCATATTGTATGATACAATTATATCATGATGATGATGTACCTCATGCAAGATAAGGCATGTGAGGTGTCATTGGAAAGGTTATGGTTTGCTGAATATGGTTATCCTATTTATATGCATGTATCATTTTTATTTCCAAAGCTATGAATACTGACTGTGTATCATTTCACAGGTAGCTATTCCTGGGCAACACCCACTAGGCAAAATGCTCTCAGTCCAGATGGCTGGCTGGGAAGGGCCAATTCAGGTTAAAGAGGCATTGGGAAGAAACAATAGGCCTTAGGAGAAGCTTAGCTCCCACCTGGTGAACCTTCCTGTGAACGTTCCAGACAGCCCATGGGGAATGGCTGCTGTGACTCTTCTGGGACACATGACCAGGTCACCTGGTGCTGGACTCCATCTTGAGATGTCAACATATTTTCCACAGACTGATCTGGGAACCAAGCTTTGAAACAAAGGGTTCCTACCATATGCAAAAGCTATATGAGGCAGGGGAGTGACATAATCTGAGTTCTTCACTGACAACCCACCCAAAAAGATTCCTGGAAACATCTGAGGAACAAAGACTGAAATGAGGGAAGTGCTGGACCCAGGCTAAAGGGATTTTTAACTGTGAATGGAACACCTGGGGATTCCAAGCAGTATGCAAATGCAGCTTGCCCCTTAAGACTCTGCAGCCTGCTTGTATCATCACTTAGGGTGAGAATCGGCTATTCATATCCAATCTATTTAATATATTAAGCTTAGTTTGTGTTTTTTGTGTATTTGCTACATAATCTGCTTTGATCTGTTTGCTATCCCCTTACAGTCACTTAAAATCCATCTTTTGTTAATAATTTTTTTTTTGCTTTGTCTAAACCAATGTGAGAGAATCATAGCTCTGGGGCAGAAAGCTGTTGCATATTCCTCTCCACATTGAGAGAGAGGGTGAATTTTATGAGCGTATGCTATACAGTTCCCTGTGCAGCACAAAATGGCATAATTTTGGTTTACACTCCAGAGGGGGTGCTTGTCTGAGGAGCTGGGAGGTGCCCTAGCTGAAACCTTCCCATGCAGAGAGTGGTCACAGAGCCTGCCTGCATGTAAATGCAGCTGGGTATGTCCCTAGCTATATGTATGCTGGTGAAAGTGCAGGCGAGACCAGGCTTTGCAGCTTGTCACAGTAGTATAGTGTAAAAGGGAGCCCAGGCTGGTGGGTCAGGGGGGCTCAGTGGCGCCCCAGTTCCAGGTGGAACCCCGCGGGGGAAAACCCATCACACCAGCATTCCATTTATTCCAGAAATATTCCTTCCCCCCTCCCCCCAAGAAGGTCCTGTGTGGCCCTATTAAACCACTACAAAAGTGTCCTATTCCCCCAACTACACACTCCTCTCCTAACCAAGGCCCAGCAATATGGCTACCCTGCCTTTGTTTTTTTTTTTTAGGGATAAGGAAGTGAGGCATATAAGCAGAGCTGTGAGAGGACTGACCAAGACTTCTCTGGGGATTTTCCAATGCAATTACTCAGGGTATGTCTACACTACGGGATTATTCCGATTTTACATAAAGTGGTTTTGTAAAACAGATTGTATAAAGTTGAGTGCACACGGCCACACTAAGCACATTAATTCAGCGGTGTGCATCCATGTACCGAGGCTAACGTCGATTTCCGGAGCATTGAACTGTGGGTAGCTATCCCATAGCTATCCCATAGTTCCCGCATTCTCCCCCCCCCTTGGAATTCTGGGTTGAGATCCCAATGCACGATGGTGCAAAAACAGTGTCGCGGGTGATTCTGGGTAAATGTCGTCACTCATTCCTTCCTCCGTGAAAGCAACGGCAGACAATCATTTCACGCCCTTTTTCCCTGGATTGCCCTGACAGATGCCATAGCATGGCAACCGTGGAGCCCGTTTTGCCTTTTGTCACTGTCACCGTATGCGTACTGGATGCTGCTGACAGAGGCGGTACTGCAGTGCTACACAGCAGCATTCATTTGCCATTGAAAGGTAGCAGAGATGGTTACCAGTCGTTCTGTACCGTCTTCTGTGCCATTGTAAATTGGCGATGAGATGATGGTTATCAGTCATTCTGTACTGTCTGATGTGCCATTGTAAATTGGCGATGAGATGATGGTTATCAGTCGTTCTGTACTGTCTGCTGCTGTCATGGGTGCTCCTGGCTGGCCTTAGCTGAGGTCGACCGGGGCGCAAAGACAAAAATGGGAATGACTCCCCGAGTCAATCCCTCCTTTATGGTTTATCTAAAAATAGAGTCAGTCCTGCCTAGAATATGGGGCAAGTGTACTAGAGAACCAGTGTATCAGAGAACCAGAGAGCACAGCCGCTCCATGTCAGATCCCGCAGAAATGATGAGCTGCATGCCATTCACGAGGGGTGCCCCTGCAACAACCCCACCCGTTGATTCCCTTCTTACCCAACCTTTCTGGGCTACCATGCAATGTCCCCCATTTGTGTGATGAAGTAATAAAGAATGCAGGAATAAGAAACACTGACTTTTTAGTGAGATAAAATGAGGGAGAGGCAGCCTCCAGCTGCTATGATAGTCCAGGCAGTACAGAATCTTTTCTTTAGACATGAAAGAGGGGATGGGGCTGATGGAGTTCAGCCCCCAGTTGCTATGATGAGGACTGTTACCAGCAGTTCTGTACCATCTACCGGGAATGACCAGGAGTCATTCCTATTTTTACCCAGGCGCCCCCAGCCGACCTCACCTGAGGCCAGCCAGGAGCACTCACGGGCTGATGATGGATAGCAGTTATATTGTACCATCTGCCACCGGGGAGGGGAGGGGAGAGGATGCTGCTATTCATTGCCACAGCATCGTGTCTACCAGCAGCATGCAGTAGACATAGGGTGACATATAAAAAAAGTCAAGAAACGATTTTTTTCCCTTTTCTTTCACGGGGAGGGATGGGGGGTAAATTGACAACATATACCCTGAAACACCCCGGACAATGTGTTTGACCCTACAGGCATTGGGAGCTCAGCCAAGAATGCAAATACTTTTCGGAGACTGCTGGGGACTGTGGGATAGCTGGAGTCCTCAGTACCCCCTCCCTCCCTCCATGAGCGTCCATTTGATTCTTTGGCTTTCTGTTATGCTTGTCATGTAGCACTGTGCTGTGGCCTCTCTATCATAGCCTGGAGATTTTTCAAATGCTTTCTCATTTCATCTTCTGTAATGGAGCTGTGATAGAACAGATTTGTCTCCCCATACAGCGATCAGATCCAGTATCTCCCGTACGGCCCATGCTGGAGCTCTTTTTGGATTTGGGACTGCATCGCCACCCGTGCTGATCAGAGCTCCACGCTAGACAAACAGGAAATGAAATTTAAAAGTTTGCAGGGCTTTTCCTGTTTACCTGGCCACTGCATCCAAGTTCGGATTGCTGTCCAAAGCAGTCACAATGGTGCACTGTGGGATACCGCCCGGAGGCCAATACCGTCAATTTGCGGCCACACTAACCCTAATCCAATATGGTAATACCGATTTCAGCGCGACTCCTCTCGTCAAGGAGGAGTACAGAAACCGGTTTAAAGAGCCCTTTATATCAATATAAAGGGCCTCGTCGTGTGGACGGGTCCAGCATTAAATCGATTTAATGCTACTAAAATCGGTTTAAACGCGTAGTGTAAACTAGGCCTCAGATGCGAGGGTTTCTACTGAGAAACACAAGGACCTCCATCTCCCTGTTAGCCCCATGGGCTAAGCAAGCAACTAGCAGAGCACTCCTAGTGTCTCTCTGCTGTGTACTGTGGCAGCTATTAGAAAAGCAGCACATCTTTCACCCCAGCAGCAAATAGGGTAGGGAAAGGTTGACTACGCACTCACAGGAAGCGGGAGGTGAGGTAAGACCATAAATAAAGATGAGCATAAGTGTGCCTGGTTAATCACTTCTCATTTTACTCCTCTGGGTCTGCACACTATCACTTGTAGCTGCTGCATGAGCAAAAATTCCAAGCACAGAACCTCACTGGCCGAAAGAGCACAAGCCCTAATAAAGTGATGTGCTGGGACTGTTACAGCTACTTTCATTGCAAATTGGATACAGAGCACATTAGGGTTCTGCATATGCAAATACTGGGAAACAGCACTTAGTTTTTTTTATTAGAGAGGCAGAAGCCTTGACTAAAATATGGACGGGAAGGCAAATGGTTCAAGCAGAGCAGGAACGCAGTGCTAAACTGACTGGAAACTGAGGCCTAGATTTGAGCTAGGAGAGGACTTTTGAACAATGAGAAGCCCCTGGAATTGCCCTTGGTGCTGCTGCTGCAGCCCATGTTAAGCATGATGACCTTTATGTCACGTCATTTGGGTGTAGGAGAGATTGCTGGGGAGCACAGAGCTCTGGGCAGAGTGGAGAGCGGCACCTCCTGCCACTCCCAGCATCGACCAGATGCAGAAAATAAATGGGTTACAGAGCCCTAAATGCTCAGCTATACCAATCTACTGGTCTCTGAGCCAGCAAGGATGAAGGAGGTGAGTAGCGTTATCCCAGAAAGAGGAAGGCCAACATGTCCAAACTGGGATGCCTAGTGTAAGGTACCTGCATCCATATAACAGCACCTATATGTGGACTGTTTCTTTCCAGAAATGCAGAGCATCCCCACTTCCTGTGGAAGACTGGTCAGTGCCATCAAACTTTGCTCTCTGTGACTGGCTCCAAGGCCAGAGAGTGAGTCAGAGCCAGGATTAGAACTCAGGAGTTTCTAGCTCTCACTCCAATTGTTTGGCTTCCTAAGGGACAATGCAACATGCACCTCCCAGTGCACAGGGAGAGTGGCTAGCATTTCCTGATGATCCCATAATTATCCCCTCTGGAACTTCCCCTGGGGTGGCCCAATTCTCTACCACATCACATGCATGAGCCAGGTCAGTCGCATATTCTGCCCCTCTGAGTTATTATTTCCCTTTCCCTCGACATTATAGTAAGCCCTTTCCCTCTCCATGATAAAGAAATCAGGGCATTGCTAATTCAGCTGGGCCTGGGTGTTGAGGGAACTGGTCAGGAAATGACTCCCCCAATCTCCCTCAACACACACACACACACTTTCCCCTTCTCCCCAATCAAATTTTGCTTAGTAATTTAGTAAGAAAAAGATCTGATTTTTTTTGTTATGTGAATGGAAATTTGCTACCAGCTCTAGTTTGGTAGAGGTGCTGCTGGTTTATAACTGTGCAGTACATTAGCCTGCATTTCTCTCTCTGGGATTCATTATTTCAGCTCCTGTGACTGCATCTTTAAGATCTGACCTGCCCCTTTAAATCCATGCTGCTCACTTTCCCATTGGTCAACACTTCTACATACAGCACATTGTTCTGGTAACTCAATCTCCGCCAGCACAAACAACTTCTCTTTTTTAATTTATGGAGGGTCAGGCTTGTAATTGTGCCCCCTTCTTTATTCCTTCCTACAGATAAATCATGTACATGACAGTTTAGCAGAATGCTGGCAAATTGGACATGACATTCTTATCACCACCAGTTTAATAACGTAACTCAAAGGGGGAGTTGCTGTATCGCATCCTAGGAGTCATAGGAAGTACAGTAAGGACACCCTTTTCTAGCAGAGTCATTCTGAATGCGATGGGCACGTTGCGCAGCCAGCCTTGCATTCCTGACTTTTGTTTTCTAATGTAAATATTAATTTGTGCTCATAAAAGTGCCAGATCAACTCCCCCATTTCCCCCACCCCCACAGAAGAAAAGCCTGCTTGGCCAGTAAAGGGGTAAATATGAGCACATGTCAATTACTTGGGCTTTGGACCCCAGTTCCACAATGGACTCCAATAACCTCACTGAAGTCAATAAGACTCCATATGGGGCATCTATACAGAGATTATTACAGGGTCGCGGCTTTACACTGCAGTGGAAGGGGCATTGTAACCTTCTTGACCCTGCCCTGGAGGGACCATCACAAAGGCAAGGGGAGATGAAGGTGCTCAGCACCTTGCAGGATCATGTCCATTGTTACCATTTGATGGCTCTTCAGACGAGTTGTTGGTTTCAGCGCAGTTACCAGTGGACATCACCACCCTCACGCCCTGTCCTATAGCCACCAACTGGCATCGTCATCAGCGCAGAGGGCAAGGAGACTCATCCTCTCCCTGCAGGAGATGGTGCTTCTAGGCCAGGTGATTCACAATGTGAGGCGTTGCTTCCTGTGGCTCAGCAGAGGTCGCTGTCTGGAGCTCTCCATCCAGCACTTTTGCCAGCACCAAACTCCCCTGTCAAAAAAAGCAAACCAAACTTTCACAAGTGACACTTCAGAGTGCACTCCCTCCCCAGCCCAGCACAGCTGCTCCCTAGCAGTCGCATCCAAAGCAATGGGAATCTTTCCAATCATGTCAGCAGACCTGTAAAAGAAGACACCAGCTGGTGCATGCTTTGTGGCTGGGCATGGCATAGCAGGATCTCTTTGTCTAGTGCCCCCTGATGACAGCTGATCCAGCCCTGCAGTGGTCTGCATCGTCTTGCAGCTCAACCCTGCAGCCAGGTCACGTTTAGTCCCACCCCTCCCAGAGTAACAGAGAGTCCAATACGCTAAACTCAATCAAACATAACTCATCACCCCTACTTATGCTCTGCAGCATTGTCCTCCTGCCCTCCTACAGGGTAACAGCTCTCAGGGCTTTCTCCCTGGAGACCTGACTCTAAACTCAATAGTCCTCTCCCTTATTTGCCAGAGCCCTCCCACTCCTCTGAGCTCCAGGCCAGCAACCCTTTAATGAGCAGTTCAGATCTACTCCCCAGGCTCCTCACTGTCTCCGTGCACTTCTCCCTATGTTAGCCTTCCTTCAAGCCCTCCCTCCCTCCCCCCAGCCCCAGCCCCAGCCCCAGCCCCAGCCCCAGCCCCAGCCTGGGCTTACAATATGCCTGCCTCTCACTAGTCCTTTCCTCCACTCTCCGACAACCAGAGACAGACTGCAGCGTTCTTCTCCCTGCAGCCCCTTCACCTCAGGGCTTCCTCACTTTATACTCACCACCCAGCTCCTCCCCCAGCTGGGCTTCATCTTCGGTTGGGCCTCACCTACCCTCCAGGTCCACCCAGGTGCCTTAACTGAGCTCCAGTTAACCCTTTTACTGCCAGTGTGGGGTATATGCCCCACCACAGTGTCCCTGGAAGGTTAGGGCTCAGAGTCTAGTTAAAGATTGGGGGAAAATCTTCAGCACCTGCCATAACATCAGCCATGTTCAGTGCCAGGTGGACATGATCCTTGTTTCAGCCTAGGTCATTGTGCCGTTCATGTCACAGTTTAAATGAATTTTATTTTTATTAGTTTACCCATTGGAAAGGAAATGGTTCTTTGCCTTTCTGTGAACATAAGGACAACTGGGGTTGTGACAAGAACATCATCAATGAAGGGGCAGCTGGAGGTCAGATTTGACACACAGCTCATTGCATCCCTATAGTCTCACACTGAGTGTTGTCCACATGATCCTTGGGGGCACTTCATATCCCAACAGGGGGCGCTGTGGTGGGGAGCAGAAGGTCACACAGATGTCAGGAGACAAATCAGAAGAAAAGCACCACAGATGATTTGCTGCAAATAGGTGAAAATTGCCCATCTGTGTGTCTCCAAGTTCTCTCCTTGCATATTATGTCCCTGAGCTCAGATCCAATTAGCTGTGAAAAACATTTGTTTCACGTGAGAGACTTTGGAAAAGGGAATATAGAGAAGAAGGTAAAATAAAATACATGGAGTCCAGGATTAAGGAAGAGAAAAAAGTAGTGTGTGAGTGCACGTGTGGGCTGGCACATGCATTTAATACGTGTGTGTGTGTGTGTGCATGAGCATGTGTGCACATACACTGCCTGTGCCCCCTGTTTTTCCTCGGGTACTGTTGGTGGAGGGGAAGTGATGCACAGATGGACTAAGATGACAGGAATTTCATGGTTGTTGTTCGAGGAGTGGGTACTTTTAGGCTATGGCAACACCACAAGGCTTTTAGCAACCTGGCTGTGCCACTGCAGCCGCGCCGCTAAAAGGTGCACAGTGTAGCTGCTGTTTGTCGGCAGGAGAGAGCTCTCTGGCTCACAAAAAAATTCCACCCCCACGAGCGGCAGGGGGTTTGACGGCAGGAGAGTGCTCCTACCAACAAAGCACGGTTCGCACTGGCGCTTTTATCATTCGGCCGGGGGGAGCGGGGGGTAACACCTCTGAACAACAAAAGTTTTGCTGACCAAGTCCCAATGTAGACAAACCCTTAGTGTTTATTTAAAAGACAAAGGCTGTGAGATGTTATTTGGGGCTGTCTGCATACTGAGAGTTATGACAATGAGCATCTTAGGGTTTGTAAAGTGCTTAGAGCCCTCGATAGGTGGCTTTTAAATTTAAATATGAAGGAAGATGTTAATAAAATACCTAAGGGGTCCCAGGGCTCCAGCCCTTCCCAGTGGCCCTCCATCCACACTCACTTGTATGGAGCTCAGCCGCTTGGCAAAGGTTCTGTGCTGGGAAGATGGAGCTGCATGTTGGAAGCATTCTCTCCAAGGATACATTTAAGGAGCTAACCATGCCCAAGTAGGAGAGAAACATGAGTTTAATGGGGATTGAAGGAATGTGGGTGCAGCAGAGGAGGGGAGGAAGGACATTGGAAAGATACTGGGAAGGCGAATGGGTGACCATTATCTTATGGCACTGAGTAAGTCTACATTGCAATTAAAACCCCAGGCGGGCCTGTGCCAGCTGACTTGTGCTCGGGTTAAGGGGCTCTTTAATTGCGATACAGACATTCAGGCTCCAGCTGGAGCTCAGGTTCTAGGACCCTCCAACTCAAGCTCTAGGACCCTGCAAGGTAGGCAGGTCCCAGAGATCAGGCTTCAGCCTCAACCCAAATTTCCACACTGCAGTTAAAAAGCCCCTTAGACCGAGCTCCACCAAGCCCAAGTCAGCAGGTGTCTAATTGCAGTGTAGACACACTCTTAGTTGTCCTCTCCCTGCCATCGCACAGTGTTAGTAACAAGGCTGGTACAGGATGGCACATGGGCAAACTGTCCATTAGGTGGCACAAGCTGTTCAAGGATGGAAGGAGTATGTGAAAGGATAACAAAGCAAAGTTGTCACCTGCTCCCCATCACCAGGACAGTGATGATCTCCGAGCCCCAGTCATGTGTCCGTCAGGAAAAACTGTCCCAAGCAGCAATTTATTAAGGTGATGTTTCAACATCCAGGAAATTGCTGAAACTACTTCTTAGAGCACCCAAAATCATCATCTAAGGGACTCCAAGGAACCCCTTTGCCTTTTGCAGCAGGTAATTGTCCTGCAACAAAGCCATATGTCCTACAGCCTTCCAAGCAGGATGTATTTTGCTAAGATGCTGGCAGGTAAAGAACAGAAACTGTGCTTTGCTAGCAGAGGCCAAGGGATTTTAACAACTTGTGAAATGAGCAGTTCAAAAAATGGCAGCTAGACAACTGAATTCCACTGCAGAGAGCAAGAAGCCCCAGTGTTCAACATCCTCTGAAGCACAGAATCCAAGATTTGGCAAGCTTCAGAGATGAACAAAGATCAGTCTGTCTGTGGGATATGTACAGCCAGCATCAGTCATGCAGACATCCTTTTACTTTGAAAGACACATGGGAGGAGAGGCAGCTAGAGTTCTGGTCTATCAACAAGGAGCCACAGACAAACAACATCCTACCTGTGGAGTTTCAACAGATCCCATACTACAGCTGATGAGTCTCTGATGAACCAGACAAAGCCTCCTATAGGCTTACCATAAGAACATAAGAACGGTCATGCTGGGTCAGACCAAGGGTTCATCTAGCCCAGTATCCTGTCTTCTGACAGTGGCCAATGCCAGGTGCCCCAAAGGGAATGAACAGAATGGGTAATCACTAAGTGATCCATCCCCTGTTGCCCATTCTCAGCTTCTGGAACCATCCCTGCCCATACTGGCTAATAGCCATTGATGGATCTATCCTCCATGAACTTATCTAGTTTTTTTGTTTTTGAACCCTGTTATAGCCTTGGCCTCCACAATATCCTCGCCTTCTCAACATCTTTTACTACTCACTCTGCTGTTGGGATATGGTATAGAACAATTGGAGAGAGAGAGAGAGAGAGAGATAGAACTATGTTATAAGACTGTTAAGGTTGCAAACTTAAGCACTCAAAAGTTAGGAAATGCCAGAATTAGGATCATTTGTGCAACCTCAGTTCTGCCTCCATTATGATACAGTCTTTTGTTATAGGATCAAAGTGGACAAAACAAAGTGGACAGAACCCCGTTCTGCACATTATGATACAGTCTTTTGTTACAGCATCAAAGTGGACAAAAGTTTTTTTTTTTAAGTTAGAGAATGTGGATTTTTTTTCCTCCACCAAAAGGAAATTTTGAAAATCAAATTGAAAATTTTCATTTAAAAAAAATAACCAAAACAATTTTTTGTGAAAATTTAATTTTGTTTGAAAAGGCATTTTTCTGTCTTAAAATATGATTTATTCAAAATATTTGATCAGCTCTTAAGCAAGAGACCTGGGCTTTAGTCCTGTCTTTGCCACTAACCTCCTCTGTGACCTTGGGTATGTCACTTCACCTCTCTGAGCCTGTCCCACCTTCATCCTATCCTGCCTTTGTAACTTGGAAACTCTTTGGCCCCAGCACTGTCTTCTACTATGTGTTTGCACAGTCTCTAGCACAATGGGGCCCTGATTTCAATTGGGACCTTTAAGCACTAGTCATGTAAACAATAACTTTGGAGTGTGCACAATCCACTCTGAATTTTACATTTCCAGTAGCGCTCTGGTATGTTCAACAGTGGACATATGAGAGGCATAAAATAACCCTCTTCTTGGGTGGTTGTAGGGACCTGAACTTTGGCCTCCTAGCTCCTGATGCTTTTGAATCCTACTGGTCCCCCTGGTATAATCACAGACCTTGCCATGTGTTATTGCGGCCCTGTACCACTGCCACAAAGACATGTCAGCAGAGAGGCACGCGTTACAAATGAGGTGAAAAAAGAGCCAAAGAGTCTTTCACTGGATTATGCCGCCTTCTGCTGATTAGGTGAGAGGTGGTAAAACAAGCCCCTGCTATCGGCAAAGCCAAGGGAATGTAAATATTTGCAGGTCTAGGTCACTGGATCATTATTTACTGCTCAGTCAAATGCCCCAAGTTTTGACTGAAGCCTCATTTCGCTCTGAGTGTCACTTGCTTTCTTGTCAATGAGGTAACTGCAGAAGGGAGGGCAGCTCTTTAAATATCCCACACATGCCAAACAATGATGCTACTATGAACCCTGCTCATTAATTACAGATTGCTGGGTGACATGAGGTGTTGGGTGCTATGAACCAGAAAGAAGTGGCCGTGCTTTCTGAGCTCCCGCCCTGCACATATACACCTCCTTCACAAGGCAGAGCTGCCCACTCTCTGCTATTATCATTAATGATGGAGCAGACATCAGCTTCGCCTACTGATGAAAATCTAGGTGAGAGTAAGAGAGCCACCTTCTGGCAGAGCCAGGCAACTTCTCTCTGAGGCTCAGCTTCGGGCAGGGCCGTCCTTAGGCATAGGCAACATAGGCAGCTGCGTAGGGCACCTGAAAATTTGGGGCACCACTGGGTCTTAGTGTCCACCCTCTTGTTTTCCTATCCCTGTTTTGACCCTTCCTGCAGGCTCCCACAGATGGCTGCTCTAGCCTGGTGAGTCTTCCTTGGGAGGGAATCTAGTAGTTAAAAGTGAAAAAACCTCCAGCCTGCCAGACCTATTAGCACAACATTGAAACTGTTAAAGAGACATTCAAGGGGTAATAAAGCCATTTAACAGGCATTTGCCAACCCCAAGGTATATACTGACAGGTTTCAGAGTGGTAGTCCTGTTAGTCTGCATCAGCAAAAACAAGGACGAGTCCTTGTGTCACCTCAAAGACTAACAAATTATTTGGGCATAAGCTTTTGTGGACTAGAACCCATTTCAGCAGATGTCCACGAAAGCTTATGCCCAAATAAATTTTTATACTGTCAGTTTCTGACTTTACTGACAAAAACAGTTGTGCATTAATGTAATATTTATACAGAACATGTCAGTCTACAGGACCTTAGTTTAAAATTTGCTTTAAAAATATTTCATTAGTGAGCTGGTGAAGATTATAAAATCACATTTCTAAAAAATGCTTGCATAGAGTTTTAGATGCACAATCATCTTTAGCCTTAAATGTGTGGATCTTCACACATAGTTTTTTAAATAAATCCTTCAAAAGACCTCCCTTATCTAAAATACACATTTTAATTACTATAGTTTAAAAAAAAAAGTGCTTCCAAGTCTTCCTGTCCTTTCTGTCCATCCCTTCACCACCTCTCCCCCCACTCCCCACTGAAGAGAGCCCTTAAAGGGACAACAGTCCTTCCCTTCCAGATAGCTGGACAAAGAGTTCCCTTTCTTTACTTCTGACTATCTGACAAACTAGTTTTAAAAGAACCCTCCAGCAAAATCAGTACCTTAGTAAGACAAAATCCTTGTTATACCTAAAATCTTTGGAAACATATTTTTTTTAAAGTTGGTGAAATTTCATAACCATGTCTCTTGTTATGGAGATCACACAAAGTAAATTACTGTTCCCTTTTTCTAAAAGCAATTAACATTGTTATGAACACACTAAATCTCTCTGATTAATTTAAAAGAATGTCTTTGTTTCAGTGAGTTAAATATGTAGTAATCTGGAATGCTGGGTTAAGATTTGAGTACATTTAAAATATAAATTCAACTTAGAAATACTGATGAAGAAAATGTAAAACAGAGAAGAGCTGCATCATGTATTCCATTAGATGTAATGTTGTATTCAGCAGGACAGCTGACTCACCCTTACTATGAAGTTTTTGCAAATAAATCTCTGACAAACTTCAGGGCATATCAAAAAACCTGTGACTGACATTTTTTATTCCCAAATTTTAGTGCTTTTAATTAGGTACTTTCTTCATGTCCATTCTGCATGAGGGAGAGTGCATGGAAGTCTCTGCGGGGAACTGTGACTCTCCGCCACCATGAGGCAGGCTGGGCATCTCATTATCCTTTGCTGTCAAGTCCCTCCTCCCCCTCCCCCACCAGGCTGTGAGCTTGGGCTGCCATCCGGCATAGGGGCACCAGTTTAATAATACTGCCTAGGGCCCCATAAATCCTAAGGACGGCCCTGGCTTCGGGAGCCACAAGCGGGCTGTGATCTGATCTCTGAAGGGCTCCTGTCCTGATATTCAAACTCACACACTTACCTTCCTTATAATTTTCAATTATGGATTATTCTGAGGAAACTTCTTCCCTCCCCCTCTTTCAGTGGTTTCTTTCTTTGCCTTCTTTTCTCTCTTAAACAGGAACTGAAAACAGCTTACAGCTTGGATGCATAGCTGTAGACAGCCCAATTCTTGCCCAGGAGGAGGAGATGAAGTTTAGTCTAACTAATATTCATTCTACATTAAGGGGACGCGTAACCGTTCTGGTGATCACAGGCCATATTCAGCCCTGATGTCACCTGGTACAATCCTGCTGGCCTCCCTGATCTTCCATCCACTTGCATCAGAAATGAATTTGGCCCAGATTTGCATCAAAAGAAACAAGACGCACCCCATAGACCCAGGAGAATGAAAACCAAAGCTCCAAGCCTCGCTGTGGAACTAGGAAACTAGAATCAGAAGCAGCCAGAGATTTGGAAATGCAGAAACAGAAACGCCCTATAAAACTGGGAAAGGGGAAACAAAAGCCCCTTATGGAAATTATAGTCCCTACCCCACCCCAGAGCTCAGGTGATTTGAACCAAGAGTCCTGTAGAGAAGCAGAATCATAAGCCCGTCTAGAGGAAGGCCTTAATTTATACTGCCTGGAAAAAGAGAAGATTAAGTGGGTGGCCTGATAACTCTATAAATACCTTCAAGGAAATCCCATCAAAGAAGGAATGGGGATTATTCAGATGATCTGTAAGTGGTAAAACAAGGAGCACTGTGGCCTGAAGCTATGAATGAAAATGTTCAAGCAAGACATTAAGAACGAGTATTTTAGCAATAAGGGAGACTCGGCACTGGAGCAGGTAAGGCCTTATCAGTGCAGGTGTTTGAAGAGATGTGCATTAGTGGGAAGGATGTAGGGAAATGTCAGAGGAAGGGGGTCAGATTAAATGACCTAAAACAGGCCTTGGGCAGCCCTGACAGCTAGATTCCATGTTCTCTCTCATAGAGATCACTTGCCCCTTTAAAGCCTACAGCAGGGCTGCTAGCTGAACCTTTTTAGAAAAAATCTCATATATAGGACCTTACCAAAGTCATAGCAATGAAAATTGTGTCACAGACTGTGCAATCCAATCTCCCCTGTGAAATCTGGCTAGTGTAGGGGAGGGGCAGGGCTGGAGGCGCTTACCATGTGCTGGTCTCCAGATGCTCATCCCAGCTGGACTGGGGAGGAACAGGACTTCCTCTGCCCCACAGGGGCCTTTCCTAGGGCTGGGTCAGACCCATCTCCGGAAACCTTCCCCATCCGCAGGTAGCTCCAAAACTGCTGGCTGGGAGCCCAGCTCTGAAGGCAGCGCCACCGCTAGCAGCAGTGCAAAACTAAGGGTGGTAATACCACGACTCCCCAACAATAGTCTTGTGACCCCCCCTCCAGCCCCCTTGTGGTCAGGATACCCCTTGGTTACACCATGAAATTTCAGATTTAAATATCTGGAATCATGAAATTTATGATTTTTTAAATCCTATGACCAAGAAATTGACCAAAATGGGCTGTGAATTTGATAGGGCCCTACTCATATAGTTTTTGATCAGTCACCAATCATTTGCACACCATGCAGCCCTCCAATATCCTGCTGACTGAACAGCAGTGGTCTGAGCACGGAGAAAGGCACTTCTGAGTTCTAATCCTGCCTCTGCTACTGAGGCCATATGTGAGTTTGGGTAGGTCATGAAACCACTCTGGGCCACTAAAACCACTCCCATCTTAAAAGATGGCTAATAACCCTTCCCTGCCCCACAGGGGTGCTGACACAACTGATCAGGTGCTGCTCTTCCATTGTTAATGGAGAGTGTGCTGAGGGTGCAGGCATTAACTAGAGAGCGGTCCAGAGCCCAAAAACTCAGAATTTGAGGTGTTTTTAATCCAGCCATTGGACTCAATCCAGGTTTTAATGCTCTTGGTTAGTACTTTTTTTCCTGTTTTCATGTGACAGAGCTACTTGCCAGGTCAGAAGACCACAGGGAAAGGGGTTGGATTGTTACCTGGCCCCCCCACCACAACACTCCAGGACCCCTCTCTCTTATGGTCCCAGCCCAGCTTCCATTGCAGTCAAGAGGGCTTTTGTCATTAACATCAATGACAGCAGGAGCTGGCTCTTAAAGTGACAGGCAGTAAAAACTGCTGATAAGAGCTGAAGCTCCAAACCTCTCTGGAAGTTCAGCTGTCACTGGACCGGCTCACTCTGGTGTTAAAATACAACTCATTCATAATCAAGACTTCATGTATCAAGCCCATAGAGTTCTAGGCTGAGCATCATCTTCTTCAACAACCCCAGGCCATAGGTGCTGGAGCCAAGGGTGCGGGGAGTGCTGCTGCACCCCCTGACTTGAAGTGGTTTCCATTAGATACAGGGTTTACAGTTTGGTTCAGTGGCTCTCAGGCTAGCACCCTCACTGTACAAATTATTCCAGCGCCCCTGCCCAGGGGCCTGTTCAGCCCCTGTGTAACTTCACTGACTGTGATGGAGTTACACCATCACATATTCTTTGTCCCAAACTTTCTGTTACTAACAGCCTGGGATATCGTCCAGTTTGTGACATCAGCATCTATCGCTAAGTACCATCTCATTGTGTATTATAGTACAACAGGAGGCTGCAGAAGCCATTAACCAACAGCTTTGTGTTATGTAGAGTTGAGCCGGAAACAGTTTTCTCATCCAATGAAAATTTTCAAGATTTTGAAAACATTCCTGTCCCAAAGCAGGACAAAAAGTCAAAATCTCAAAGATGTTTCATGAACCAAAAAACAGGAAAAAAAAAAAAGACCACTCAGTTTGGGCCAATTGAAATGTTTCATTTCAATAATTTTGAAATATTTCATTGTGATTACTATCATTTTAATTTAAAAAAAATTCTTTTACTACAGTTAGCTTACTCTTCAAAAGAAAAATGACATTTTCAAAACAATTCTGGTTTTCTGCTTTGAAATGACAATTGTCAAGATGAAACATTTTGTGATACTTTTATTTCCAACTTTTTTCCAAGTCCCTAAAGTGTTGGTTTAGATGAAGCTGCATTTTCCAATGAAAAAACGTTTTTCAAAAAATTCCCGACCTGCTCTAGTGTTGTGTAGCCTTGTATTAAAACAATCCACCTTACATGAATAATAAAGTCTATTCGCCTGCCTGGTCAGGGCAACTAAGAACAGCAGCACTGGTTGATTGAGGCCTGTTTATATTCTGGCTCATCTTGGCTTACTCAGCGGTTCTTGACTTTCCCCAAGATCCTGGTTTGCAGTTTGATAACATGTAAACTGTAATGTTGTTATGAATCCATCCTAGGTTTTTTACCACCACCACCCTGTCTCTCCTTCTTTAGCTCTTCTTCCTCATCCACGCGCCTTACCTCCAACATAGCAAAACAAAAGCCTCTTAAGCTATGGGCAGATTGTTTTTCCTAATCCAGTGTGTCATTCCACAAAAAAAATATTTCAGTTGGCTCACGACTGTATGACTTGGCAGAACAGGCAGCCAGCTGATGAGTAAAACTGAAGCTGGCTGTGTGTAATTAAAAGCAATTTTTTTTAATATACACATAGTGAGTTTCCCATCCCAAAGGCTGATAAATGTCTGAATAAAAGTCTTCTGCACTCACATTTTATGTAGCAGTGGAGAGGAGGTGGGAGGGGGGAAAATTACAGGTTTTCCCTTCTATTTAACTGGCAAATAATGTAAACACTTTTCTACTAAGAGGAAAATTCCATTTGATTTGCACTAAATTCTCAATGTTACAAGCCATCAGCTCCAGCCAGGAGGCCCAGATACCGACATGGACTACAGCACCTGTTCTGGGAATCTCCCACTATAGATTACAAGGCAGATCAAAACAAAAAAAGAGTGGGAGCCAAAGGGCCATGACTTTCCCTTGCATGAGCAGCAATCAATCACAGTATCATGTGTTTGCTGACCAGAACAGCCATGGGCTGAAGTCCTGTGACTCTCTCTGGAGGTGGCTCGCTGTTGCGATAAGACACTCACTTTTCCACAGACTGACCATTCCATGTAACTTCAAACTGGGGAACAAGACTGAGCACCCAGAGAGATCAAGTGCGGATGGCTGACATGACTAAATGCCCAGCACAAATTCAAGTTAAACAGTTGCTTTAACCTTTGGAGACTGGGAGCAGTGGGGAAGAGGGATCTGTAGCACCTGGGTTTGCAGCATATGTCCTTTAACTAGTAATTAATCATCAGTAACTGAATTCTGGTCTGGTGACACCAGCTTGGCTGCAGCTGTGCTGACAGCAAATCGCCATGTTGTGCCAGTCACAGCAGAGTGGCAAATTGATGCTCAAGTGTAAACATTTTAAACCAAAATCTTGGCATGATTAGAGTGAGCTTCCTACAAATTAAAGGCTCTGCTTCTTCCATATGTAACCCAATAAGAAGATCTAGTAGCACTTCAAAGAGCTGCTGAGGCACTGCAGAAATCTCAGGGACATATCCCTTCTCTTCAGAAGGGATTTTGTTCTGTGATTTTCTTTCTGGCCAAAGACTTCAACATGGACACAGGATCACCGCAGCTTCTTAAGAGTTCATATCCTTCTGATGCTTTTTCTTCACCTAACTTTAGTGTCCACATGAGAACAGGTCAAAATTGTTTGAATATAAAGATTTTTGGGGATTGGTTTTGTGTGTGTCAAAAAAATGGAAAAGAACTTTTCCCAAAAAAGTATTGTGAACTTTGTCAAAATGCTTCATTTTGCATGAAGTGCTTTTAAACACTTGTTGTTTACATTTTTTATTGAAGACATTATATGGAAAGTGATATTGACATGCTTCTCCAAAAATATTGATTTGCTACTTCAATAACATTTTCCATGGAAAAAATAAATCCAAAATAAAGTTGGTGAGAAATTGTGAAATGGGTCATTTTCAAACACTGCAATGTGAAAACATTCAAAATGTTGACTTTTTTGACAAATACAGGTTTTTGTTTTTAAATCAACTATAAAAGTTAACTACAGTTTGTGTCTGATATTTGTACTGTTGGGTGTGCTTAGCTGAACTTGGCTCTGAAAAATCTTACATTGCTATTTTTTTCCTGCGGCCAGCCTTAATAAATGCAGTACAGTACTCACCTACCTGATCTCTAGTTCCCCGAAACTCTGTAACTGAAGCCTGGTTGTGTCTCCTGTAATGTTTAGGGATCAATCAGTGCTTGCAAGGGAGCTGCTTTATTCTGTCTGATTCCAACTGACTGCGCGTAACAGCAAGACCTTCATAGCCTCACCTAGACTCTGTCTGAGATCTGGGAAGCTTACCCTTAAAGGCACAGACTTGCCCCATGCCCCAATACCACGTCCCCTGACAGCAATTGATTCCATACATTACTCTTTGTATTATCAAGTTCTGCAGGGCAGTGTGGTCTAGTGGTCCAAGCACAAGCTGCAGCACCAGCAATTAATGAATTGTAATCCTGGTGTGGGTGCTAACTCTGTCTATGGCAGTAACTGCTCTATGCCTTAGTTTCCTTATCTGGATAATAAAATTTACTCCCCTCCTGGAGGAGCATTGCTTAAAGAGCTCATGCTCTGCACCAGCTGTGCTCCCACCCCAGTGCAGTGCCACTGCAGGTGTGCTGCCTGGGACTTGCCAGCATGCCTTAGAAGGAACCACCCCTTAAGAGGGTTTCCCTGCACAGAGGGACCTCTGCAGCTGCCAGCAGTCTGAATTTTCCTGAGTACTCTCTGTAGGGTCATTGTGAGGATGAGGCATGTTTTAGGGAGGCAACTGTTTCCCCATTTACACCCAGGCAGAGGGAGATCTCCTCTGCACATGGGCCTGGGGGGAACAATAGGGTCCATTTTCAGTGAATGTCAGTTCATGATAGCAAGCCTGAAAAATGCAATGAGCCACAGCAATCTGCACGGACTTCCTCCTCTCGCAGGGATGTGGAGCACATAAAGGGGTCCAGACTCCTCTTTTCCCACCCCCCAATGATTGTTGCTCCATGCTGGGTTTGTTGGGCTATCATTCTAGGACATCACAGCTGCTGGGGAATTCTGCTGTAGCCCATAACACCCATAGGGCCCCAGGAAAGTCATGGGCTTCTTCTGTCTACTAAAAGCCTGTACTGCAGTCAATGGGAGAACCCCACTGGCCCTGGATCAGACCTATGGGGTGGTTTTCAGCTGCTGTCTCCTCATTACTAAATGTATAACTGCCTCATATAGTGGGGGACTCGCTGCAAGGTTTATGAGGTTATCCCACTAAGAGTTCACTTCACAGCTCACCTTCATGGCTCAACCTCAGCTGAACAGATGTACGTACCTCATGGGCTAGCTGTTCCCCCTCGGTACACCGATTGCTGATGGGCCCAAATTCCATCCTCACTACACCAGGATGAAGCAGGAGCACCTCTGCTGACTTCAGTAGGAACCAGAAGATATCAAGGGGAGCTGGGAAAATAATTTGAGCATTTTTTGCTATAAATAATACCTTCATGTATATCATTTTTCATTAGTACATCTCAAAGCACTTTGCAAAGGAGGTAAGGATAATTAAAACCCCTGTTTTAAACTGAGGCACAGAGTAGAGAAGTGACTTGCCTAAGGTCACTCAGGAGGCTAGTGGCAGAGCTGGAAATAGAACCCTCATCTTCTGAGTCCCAGTCCAGTGCACTAGAAACCAGCTTCTGAGTCCCACTAGGCCTTAGTGCCACCCTGAGTTAACTGATAGTATTATCATGTCTGTTTTGTACAGTGCTTAACACAGTCCTGTTCCTGTCACAGCTTTCGTCAAGAACATCATGGTTCCCTGGGGCCTTAAACTCAACATGCACATGGACATAAGGGGCTCTGAGATGAGGACGCAGAGCTGTCTGTCCTAAACTGCTGATGCTGTGCAGGAATTAAATCACCAGTTTCCACCTCCTCAACCCTACCCAAGCTGTATATCTAATATTGTTCCTTCTTATCTCCATTTTTCAGCCTGGCTTATAGTAAGTGCTCAGTCTGCCTGTCTCGCATTCCTCACTAGAAACCTGGATGGCAGGTTAAATCCTTGTTACTATTTATCTGCTGCAGTACGCTATCCAAACTATGCTCCCCTCCCAAGCATAACACTGGCTGCTTTTAAGATGCCCACATATGGGGTGACGTGTTTTCACCCTTGTGTTTCTGTTAGACGCTAACAGCAGTGTTTGGAGAATACAGCACAATCATTTCCTTAGAAGAATCAAAATTACTTCAGCGATACCTCCCTAGTTCTGTAAAACAGAGACAAAGTTGTACCCCATCCTCTAATCAGATGGACAAAAGAGAGCTCACTGCCACACACTACTCCGTACCTCTGGCTCTCTGTCTAGAAGATTATTATTAGTTAGTTGTATTTACAGGCCCCAAGGGAGATCAGAGCCCCATCGTGTTAGTTGTGCGCATACACATTGTAGGAGGCAGTGCTTGTCCCACAGAGTTTACAGTCTGAACAAAGAAAGGAAGTGTCATCCCCATTTTACAGATAGGGAACAGAGTCAGAGAGGGCTAACATGATTTGCCCAAGGCTACTTAAGAAGCCGGTGACAGAGCCAGGAATTGATCCCACCTCTCCCAACGGCTGTGGCTGCAAGACCATTCTTCTTCTCAACAGTGACAAGCTACAAATCCTTCCTTAAAATGGACCAGTGTTCCATCTGGCCTGGGATTGACACTTTGGCCAGGTCCATAAGAAGACATAATCTCACCCCACCCCTGCCAAAGCACCTCGGTACATTATTCTATATTAGCTTGGAGGAGATTTCTTCCTGACTGCTACTGCTGATCATCTTATGCCTTGAATCATTAGGAATGATAGATCCTGTCATTTTAATTTCCCTTGTGAAACTGCAGCAAATGCTAACCTGGCCTGCTGCAGCAAATACAGCGTTCTTTTTTTGCACAACACAATCCTTTGTCAACTGTGTCTGCACCTATTGCATTGCCTAACCATGATTGCAGCAGTGCATTCTGGGGAAATTTGGATAGTTTTCCCATAGTGCTTCATCAGGCTAGAGAGTTCACAGGGGGCATGCAATGCACTCTGAGACATCCTAATGAGATGAGAGCAAGTAGGAAGACATCCTAGTGAAACAGTGCACAGACATGGTTTGGTGCCCCATTGGTACATCAAAAAATGGTGTTAGGACCTAGTCAAAGGAAGCTAAAAGCTGGTAGGCTTGAGCCAGCATAGCTGGCTCCTACACCACCTTCCCCCTATCACAGGGGGCACACTGGGTGCAAGGAGGAATACCCAGAGGCAGGGTAATTTCCAGCTGGCACAGGTTAAAGGTAGGGTGACCAGACAGCAAGTGTGAAAAATTGGGATGGGGATGGGGGTGGGGAGTAATTGGTGCCTACATAAGACAAAGCCCCAAATCTCAGGACAGTCCCTAAAAAAAAAAAAAATATCAGGACATCTGGTCACCCTAGTTAAAGCAGCCCTGGGCTGCTCTAAATTGCAGTGGGGCTGAGCAAAGAATGGAAGAGTTGTAACCATGCCCCACTGCCCTTCCCTTTCCTGTGCGGAGCAGATCTCAGCGCCGGAGAGGATCAGGGCCATAGACAGCTTTTTAAGCAGCGTTTAAGCCTCATTATACCATGCATGTGTGTGCCTGTGTTGTTGTACCCTGCGGCTGAGTAATAGCTCTTCAGGCCACTGTGGATTAATGAAAGTCATTGGAGCAGGCGTGTTACCCTCCATTTGAGGGCTGTTTGTACCCCAGAAAGTGATCATGCAAATCGCAGCCATATTATGTGCATTCAGCCACCATAAGTTAACAAAATAGAACACCCCATAGTTAAGAGTTAATTTGAAGACAGGCTTTCAGAAGCAAGGTCAAAATCTAGCTGGGGCAGTTTCTGCTAATCAGAATGGGAGGAAGGACCAAACAAGACAGATGAAAAACCTTGGTGGAGGGAAGACCTTAAGTCTGGGCTCCTCTAATATTAATTTTGAATAAGTGTTTAATAAAGTAATAATCCTGTAGAGGTCATTACAACCTGTGTTTTATAAAAATGAGTTCTAAAAAGTTAGCTAATAAAGTGCAATTTGAAGCAGTCCTCTAAAGCCATCTTATACTTTTTCCTGACACCTTTTCTCCTCTGCAGATGTCAACTGGACACTGCGAACCTGCTGTTAATTACTCAATACCATTCCAAAGGTTAGCTTTAGAACATTTCAGATATTTGCCTATTGCTTATGTACGCATGTGCTTAAATCTAAAACTGCAGTGTTAGACAAGGGCACCCTTACTTGCATTTAATCCTTGATCAAACAAAATTGCTGTGTTCCTATTAATTTATTCCTGACACTGCCTAAGGTAAAATAGTTAAGTTACCCCAGTTGGGGATTCTAAAAGCCTCAGGTAACTGAGGAACTGGAGCCTGGATCTTCATGTCCTCCGTGGGTGCCCTAACAACTGGATCTAGAGTCTCTCCTCCCCTCTGGCAAGAAACATTTTAGGTGCCTAAAACACCTGGCTGGAGGTCTTTGTTTGAGGATCACTAGCAGGGACAGGCACCCACCTGCAGCCCAGACTTGAGAGCCTACTTCCAAGAGAGGGACAGGGCTTAGCACACACCTCTTCATCAGCATCTCCCTTTGGCTAGTTTAGGCAGTTCCCCACCTAGCATGCTGGCTTTGTGGACCTCATTCTTAGGCACCTCTCTCTCCCTGTTCGTTGTACAGGGAGCTGAGGCACCTAACCCAGGCCAAGTGGATTGCAGTGATGTCCCTGTGATTTTTGTAGGTGCCATGATGCTGAGTGTTGGGATGCCTAAGACCTGCAACCACTTGTGCTCATTAAAGATCCCACAGCACTTTTCAAAAGGGACAGGGTATTATTAACCTCAATGTTGAGGCCGCATTCCAGCAAGGCAATCTCCCCCCTGCACTTTCATCTGGAGACAGTATTCTTTACTTTCTGCCCTAGCTTGTTAACCAGGCCAGGAGGTGAGAGCATCTGGTGGACTGTTAAACAGTCAGCATTCCACCCCAGAGTAAGCTGCCTTTCATAGGTGAGTCAAGTGATCCCATGGCATCCATGAAGGACCATATCAAATGTGACCTATTCTACGATGACTATCGTGCTACTGAACAGCAGCTGCTTTATCCCCTTTCTGCCTAAATAGGGCATGCATTCTTCAAAAATCAGAGAAGAAGTGACCTTCAGACATAAGCCTCTTTACTCTGTGTGTATGACACAGGTGGCAATCCAGTTGACAGCACATTTAGTAAGCCACAAGTCTGCGCCCATATCTTCTGAGGCAGAGAAGCTGGGAAAGGAAGGGGTTGCTGGGATGGGGAGGGGAGGGAAATGGTTACAAAGCAAAACCTCACTGAAGTGGTAAGAAATCAAACTGGGCCCTGTAATGGGGATTCCACTCACCACCAGCACAGCTCCTTGTATCTGGGAATTCATTCTCACTGCATCAAGAGCTGCTTGCTCTGCAATAGTCTTTCTTCTGGTAACTTGGCCTCTGCCCAGGTCACTATTTAGTCCACCCCTTCCAGGGGCGCAGAGTCCAATAGGACGTTTATCCAAATGCTGTTGCCAGACAGTGTTCGGCCCCAGCTCAGGCCCTGTGCCCCTAGACTAGTGGCTGGCAGGGACACTGGGCTCACCCACTGCACCAGGTTCTATCCCAGGGACCTTATAACCAGCAATCCCAGTCTGTCCAGTTCCTGTAGCTATTTTCCTGGGCTCCCTCCCACCAAGCCTTTCTATCTTTTCATACCTGCTTCTGGGGTCATGATGCATGCCTACTCTACCCCCATAGCAACTTCACCCCAGAGCTATCCTCTTACCACCCTCCTCACTCCAGGTCAGGGTCCCAGGGCTTACTCTCCCCCCGGGTTCCCACCTTCCCAGGAAATAACAGCAGACTCCTTCCCCTGACATTCCTTTTGCTTGCAGCTTCCTGGTTTTATAGAACTGTCCCAACCCTCCCCCAGCTGGACTTCATTCTCAATTAACCTTAGCCCACCTTCTCTCAGGTGATGCCAGGTGTCCTAACTGGCCTCCCAGGTCCTTGTTAAACCTCTCAGGGTTGATGTGAGCACTACCCATCACAGGCCTAAAGCAGCCAAGTTTGATTTTAGCCCTAGAGTGGAATTATGACCCCCCTCAAAGGCATTTGGAGGTGTGCAGATCCAGGGGTTCAGTTTAGCCTGTATGAAAGGACAGGCTGGTAATTAGGGAACTAGCCTGAGACTTAGGAGACCTCATTTCAACTCAACACTCCATCACAACCTGCCTGTGTGACCCAAAAAAAACTCTGCTTCAATAAGAGGGGGACCCTATAATCACACAGCCCTAGTTGTCACGTATCACCCCACACTAGAACCCATATGGGGTACCATCAAATAATTACAACCCATTCTCAATGGAGACCACATCCTGAAAGAAATCTTCCCTGAACCCCATCTTCTGGCCTTCAAACAACCCCCAACCTCATCAATCTCATCATCAGAAGCAAGTGCCCCCCGGACCAGTACACATCAACTCAAAGTGGCACCAGACCCTGCCAGAAGAATAGATGCAAAACCTGCAGACATAGCTCCAATGTGACAATGATCAACACCCCCCACAACATCCACAGGTCCTATGCACACCTATCACTCTATGGGGTGTACCTCATCCAGTCACTAAATGCCCCAATAATGATGGGGGTGAAACCAGACAACCACTATGCTCTCAGATGAACTCACACAGAAATACGATAAAAGACCAAAACACCCTATCACCTGTGGGTGAACATTTTTCACAAAGCAATCACTCCACATCTGGCCTCTCAGTCCTCATCCTCAAAATAAACCTGCACAAGACTTTCAAAACCTGCTGATGCTAAACAATCTCTTCCACCTTGTGTTTGGCTGTGAACAGGATCCGGTGAGATGGGAGGTCCCAGAGTTCAATCTGCAGCTCGGGCAATTCAACAGCCCATTAGCCTGAGCCCTGCAAGCCTAAGTCAGCTGGCACGGGCCAGCCACACGTGTTTAACTGCAGTGTAGACATGTCCAAAGTCTCTGGCCCAGACCCACAAGGGCACTTAGATTCCTAACTTCCATTGATTTCCTAAATATGTTTGTGGATCTGGGTCTTGGAGCCTGGGTTCCCCATGCCCTACTTCACTGGGGTGTTGTGTGGATAAATACACTAAAACGTATGAAGCAATCAGGTACTGTGATTAAGGGAACATAGAAATGCAAGACCTAGATTTTAAAGCTGACAGAACCATTATCACCACATTGTTCAGATATTACAGTAACAAGGATGGTACAAGAACTGGTACAGCATAGAATCTGCTTAGACCTCCTGCCTAACAGAGTGCTTAGCACTCCACCTGCATTGGAGAGAGCTATAATTCCCACTACAGAGAGATGCAGCAGCTGTGACATTTGGATTTGTATGCGGGTTCGGATTCACCCAAGGTTCAAGGGACTCCACACCCAGGAGTGTGGGTTAGACCCAACGCTAGTGACCAAAAGCAAAACAATAAAAGAAAAAAAGGAGAAGAGGAGGAGGAGGAGGAAGGCTGTTGCTGGCCTGTCAAAGACTGTCTGGCGTTTGTCCCTGGGGGGTAACTAGCTACCTTCAGCAACAAGCTCATCATCCTGTAACTGGAACATTGCCCCAGTCCATCATACAATAGCACAAACACTCCAGCCAAGGGTGTTTCAGTCAAGCTGGGATGGTAAATTACAGTTTAAATAAATAACCGAGTCAACCACTGATGAAGGCTGTTGAGGACCAAAATCCTGATTTGGCCAAGTTGTGCTTCAGAACAGAGATTTGGTTTACACAGCATTAAAAAGCAGCTGTCTTCATAAAAGCTAATAAAATACACTGGGATAATTAAAAGCCTTAATTAAAAATGCAAAGTCCAAATAGTTTTATATTACCTACAAAACTTTTTAGATGGCTGAAATCACTGCACAAGCTGAATTCCCTGGTATTCTCTCCGGGCCTTGGGAGTTTGGCTGAAAATGCTTCCCCTCTCAGTCCAATAGTGTGGTATTTGCAGGGGCTGTGCAGTGAAACTGAGGTTGTTTGTTTTATAATTTAACTTTAAATAATTACAATCTGCCACAGTGATAGGCTCAGTTGCATAGCGATACCCAGAATGCTTTTTGTGAACACATAGCAGGGATACATTGTCCTTGCATTCTGGGAATAAAGTGGTTTCTATGCACAGACAGCAGAGCAGAAATTAGAGATGAGCACCAAGCTAAGACATTCAGATTGAGTCTAGGGTGCAGATTTGACTCCACAAAGTCAGAGATGTTCAGAGTCAAGATTCCATTCTAGAAACACAGCTCCATTGAGCTTAATGAGACTGCACCCTGGGATAAAGTGGGGACAGAACTGAGCCCATAAATCCTGGGTTCAGGTCTAGATCTGGGTTCAGGTTTAGGTTTTAACCCAAGTTCTGGCCTATCTGGATTTGGGCCTCTCGCTGCAATAGCACTTTCCGTTGCTGAAGTAATAGGGAAGGGTTTGCTCCACCTCAGTTGTCACACCTTCTTCTCAGCGTCTGAGTGGAACCTTCATTCCGTCATCAACTAAATGAAATCACACTTCTCTGATGGGGAGGCTGAGCCCAAACTGGGTTAAAACCAATGATGTTGCCCTGCTGGAAACTGAGCGGGAACTAATCCCGGTGTGGTTCAGGAATAGAGGGACTTCATCCAGGGCCAGAGAGGAGGCAGTTTGCAATTTCCTAATTCTAAAGTTACAGGAGACCAGTTCAATCCCCAGTGCTGGTTCTGCCCTTCCATGGCCCCTATAGGTTTTATGGCAGTCGGGGAACAGCTGAGGCATTGAAATGCTTTGACCACGCCCTCTCCTATGTTGAACTGGTCCCTGAACTGGGAATCCTGTGCTGGGTTCAATCCCTGGATGGGATTTGCAATCCCTTTGCGATAGCTATGCTAGGAGTGAATAATTCTGAGATACTATGGTGACGAACATCACAGAAATACCAGTCAGTCAATCATATCCTGAAGATTAATAGATTTTAGGGTCAGAAGGGACCATTATGATTGTGATGCTGGCAAACCAGGTGCTAGCTCATGCCAGAGCCCCAGGGGTCAACTGAACATTGACAAATACAGAGCTGGAACCACTCTGGCTCACCTGTGTGTTAGTATTCTTAAATAGGCATTAGAGTTATAAAAATGTGTTTTGTGTTTAGACTACATGAAATGCTTGTAAGTTGCTGCCTGCAATAATCTCACTTATAATACCTGTATCCCATGTTATAAGGCAATATTTAAGTGTTTGCTTCTGTAACTATAAATCATATCAACACCAGACGTACCACTGTGGAACAACAGAAGATGAAAGGATTGGTAGATTGTGTCCCCCTCCCTGAAGAGGAGATGTGCAACTGAATTCCTCCCAAGAGCTGAACTTGCAACTTGGAGCAGTAGGAGAATCTGTATCTTCTATGCTGCTTGGACTCTGAGGGGCAAGGATTACTAAGCAAACTATCCCCAGTACTTAGCCTGGGTTAGTCCTACAGGACATATAGAGCTTGCTTACTATAGAAGCTTCTTTTACCTTTTGAAACTTAAGACTGTAACTCATTGGTGTGGGTATGTTTACCTGCTTTAACCTTGTAAATAACTCTCTTATGTGCTTTTCCAAGTTGAAACATATTTAGTTAGTTTATTATAGGAGTGGCTACAAGCGTTGTCTTTGGTGTGAGATCTAAGGAGCAATTGATTGCGGTAAGTGACTGGTCCTTTGGGACTGGAAGTAACCCAAATATTATTGTGATTTTTGGTGTAAGGGACCCTCTATCACAAAGGCAGGCTTGCCTGGGTGAGAAGATAGACAGGAATAACCAAGAGGGCTGTCTGTGACTCCATGTTAAGGCTCTTATAGTGCTTGAGGAGTTCACACTTGTTACTTGGTGGATGAAATCTAAGTATAGAACACACGGACAACTCAGGTCTGTGCCCTGCTTCTTAACAGTCTGCCCTGAGGTTGCCACTCATGCGTATGAGCCACTGCAGGACAGTTTGACAACCATCATCTAGTCCAACTTCCTGCATCACACAGGCCAAGCCATCACACCTGAGCTAGAGCATCTTTTTTTACAAGACAGATTTCAAGAGATAGAGAATCTACCATGTCACTTATAAGTTGTTCCAGTTGTTAAATAACCTCAGTGTTAAAAACAGGCCCTTATTTCTACTCTGAATTTATCTAGCTTCCAACCTCTGGAGCTCATTATACCTTTTTCTAAAAAAAAAGAGAGAAAATTCAATTCAAAATTAAACAAAACATTTTGTGTTTTGTTCCATTTCTTGCTCTTTTTGTGTGTGTGTATAAATTTTTTTTAAAAAATCATGAAACATTCTGACAAATGAAAAAATAAGGTTTTGCAGGGGAAGATTCAAAAATTTGCACAAAAATTAAATTCTGTGTTTTGACCTGCCCTGTTGTTAAAAGAATCTGAAGTCAAGGAATTGCCACAGAGACAAGACCCTGGAATTTATGTTCAACTACCCTCCTCCCCCAGCCAGCCAGGTAGCTTTCCAAAGCTGTCAGCAGTGATGTCAATGGGGCTTCAAAAATTTACTCCAGCTATGGATCAGGCCCATCCATTCTGAAAAGCAGGCGAGGCGCGGGGGGGCTCTCACTGCCCTTCCCAGCCATTAGTGAATGGTTTTGACCTTTGCCAAGCTCCCTTTACAAAAGACTAGGCCAAATTAGCACACAGCTGCTCCTGGAAAAGGACGTCTTTGCAGGGGTCCTCCCCACACACACCTGCCCCATATGGCTTCTTATCTCTGTGCTCGGAAAGCTGCACTCAGTAATGATTCCTTAAGGCAAAGGGAAGTGGGGGGAGAGGCTAGGTGACAGGTGGCAGGTTGAAAGATATCACTGAAGTGGAGAAAGCTGTCAGCCAGACTGCTAATTAGCATAAGGCCTCCTGCTAGGTGGGAGGGCCAGTGTGCTTCAGTCGGGCAGCCTGTCAGGAGAACAGGTTCAATTAGCCACAGAGGGAGGGGAGGTGCCAGGTTTGCTGTACAATTAGGAGCTGATGTCTTTTTCCCCTGGGAGGTTTCTGGTACCTCCCCAACCCCCGTTTTGGTTCTAAAGAGGCTGAGTGTGAGGACAGGAGGTAGATAGGAAGCCCCTTTCCCAGCAGGTTTCTTCCTGTCCTCGCACACTTTAAAGGGATTGTATCATGGCACTGAGGGCTTGGCGCTTGGAGAACTGGCAGCTGCTGAGAAGGTCTCTGGGGGCATTAGAAGGCAGCCAGGGGACATCCTCAGTGTCTCGGTGTGCCTGCTCTCCCCCAGCTGATCACCTTCGTGCTCAACTGGTCTATTTAGTCTGGTATCAGATCTCCAGGAGTGGCCGTCATGATGTTCGCCTGACAAATTGAGCAACGCATAGACCATGTTCCCCCCACATCAAGAGAGACAACTGGGTTACCCCCAGAAATCTGAGACCGGCTTATCTCCATCACTGACTTTGAAGTGCTCCCTTCTAGCTCCCAGCCCTGCTGCCTTTATCAAGTCACATTAGTAGACTGTTTTCTCTCCATCTTTCTGTTAAGGGTTTTCCCTTCCCAGGAGCATTTCAAGACCTTTTTCTGTTGTAGGAGGAAGGTTCCTATGCAATTCCCTCTCCCCAATCCTGTAGGGCTGATCCCTTCTGTGCCCACTAACTCTAATAGTTCAGCCAGAGAGGACTGCTGGGGTGTGACATAAAATGCCAGATTCCTGAGAGAGGAAGCATGTTAACTCCACAGTTCTGCCACCCCAGAGAGTGGGTATCCAGCCTCTGACCCTCTGCATGGCAGCAACGTTGCCTGGTCACTGGGCTGGTGCTGAGTATGCCTTGGAGATGGTTTCATTTAATGAAGATGCCCTCAGTTCTCTCTGACAGCAATTATAGCCACTGTGCAACCAAAACAAAAGAGAAGAATCCAGCCTTCATTTCCTCCTGCTTTCCTTGCCCCTGCCTCCTCCTTTTAGTCTCTTTGTTCATTCTTCCTTCTTCTTTCCTCTCCCCTATTTCTCAAATGCCTCTGCATTCCCTGAGCAGGGAGTGAAGTAAAGTCACATCAGGACAACCCAGCTGTTGCTTTGCTGTGGAGCTGCGTGATGAGGTGAGGGGGCCTTGTTATAAATGCTGTGATTTCCGCCCCCCACATACACAATCTATTTCTGCTAAAATGAAGCTCTTTTGCTAATGAAAAAATCTGACAGAAATGGAGAAAACGCCAGCAAGAACTGGATGCTTTGAAGAGGGAGGGAGGCACAAAGCAAATGATAAACAGTTTGGTTTTCATGTGGCACTTTGACCTGGTTGTCTTATTCCATTACTGGAGACAGCATCTAAGGCCATGGCTACACTAGAGAGTTGCAGCGCTGGTGAGGGGGTTACAGCGCTGCAACTTAGGATGTGGCCACACTTGCAAAGCACGGCCAGCGCTGCAACTCCCTGGTTGCAGCGCTGGCTGTACACCCGGTCGAGCCTCGGGTGTAGGGATTCCAGCACTGGTGATCCAGCGCTGGTCAGCAAGTGTGGACGCCCACCAGCGCTTTTATTGACCTCCAGGGTATAAGGAGGTATCCCAGCATACCTTAGAAGCCTCTCTGGTAATCATGCACACTCCACTGCCCTGGGCTCAGCTGACCCCACCTTTAAATGCCCTGGGAATTTTAAAAATCCCCTTCCTGTTTGCTCAGCCAGGTGTGGAGTGCAATCAATCATTCAATCAATCAGCAACCATGCCTCCACGCCCCAAACGAGCCCCAGCATGGAACAATTCCGAGCTGCAGGACCTCATCAGTGTTTGGAGTGAGGAAGCTGTGCAAGCACAGCTGTGCTCCAGAAGGAAAAATTATGATACCTATGGGCAGATATCACAGTCCTTGCTGAGAAGGGGCCATGAACGGGACGCGTTGCAGTGCAGGGTCAAAATAAAAGAGCTGAGGAGTGCTTACTGCAAAGCCCGTGAGGGAAATCGCCGCTCAGGAGCTGCCCCCACAACCTGCCGTTTTTACAAGGAGCTGGATGCCATACTTGGGTGTGACCCCACTGCCAATCCTAGGAGCACGATGGAGAGTTCAGAGCAGGGAGAAGTGGGGGAGGGTGTAGAGGAAGTCAACAGTGAGGCTACTGGCGTGGAGGGAGACACCCCGGAGTCCCAGGAGGCATGCAGCCAGGAGCTCTTCTCAAGCCAGGAGGAGGCTAGCCAGTCGCAGCAGCTGGAAGTTGCTGGTGAGGAAGAAGCTGAGGAGTGTGCTTGGGGTAAGCAGATTTTTATGTTTTGGGAGAGTAGGGTTTGGGTTATGGCTGCCTGCATGCATGCCTTAACGTGGAATAGCCCATTGATTTGCTCTATCACGTCTCTGTAATCTGCCTCGGTAATCTCTTGAAAAGTTGCAGCCAGAGTGTGCGCAATGTGCTTTCGCAAGTTTATAGGGAGAGCCACCGTGGTCCTTGTCCCGGTCAGGCTAACTCGTCCAATCCACTGTGCAGCGAGGGGTGGGGGGACCATGGCTGCACACAGGCAAGCTACATAGGGGCCAGGGCGGAATCCACATTGCTGTAGAAGACCCTCCCTCTCTTCCCAGGTAACACGCAGCAGTGATATATCTGGCAGTAGGAAACCCTGTTGAGAATTTAGGGATACTTGAGTGCAGGGCGCCAGGTTCGCAGTCACCCCCCCCAGCCCCGCGGTGCGCTCCGGTCTCCCCACCCCCTTCCAGCACGTAGCCAGCCCCGCGGTGCGCTCCGGTCTCCCCCCCCCTCCTTCCCAGAAGGCAGCCAACCCCGCGGTGCCCTCCGGTCTCCCCACCCCCTTCCCAGCACGTAGCCAGCCCCGCGGTGCGCTCCAGTCTTCCCCCCCCCCCTTTCCCAGCAGGCAGCCAGCCCCGCGGTGCCCTCCGGTCTCTTCCCCCACCCCTTCCCAGCAGGCAGCCAGCCCCGCGGTGCCCTCTGGTCTCTACCCCCCTTCCCAGCAGGCAGCCAGCCCCGCGGTGCGCTCCGGTCTTCCCTCCCCCTTTCCCAGCAGGCAGCCAGCCCCGCGGTGCGCTCCGGTCTTCCCCCCTCCTTCCCAGCAGGCAGCCAGCACAGCTGTGCGTTTCCCCCCCCCCCCCCAGCAGGCCGGCAGTTACGCGGACCGCCCCCCCCGCCAGCAGCTCGCCACCTTCCTGTTCACTACTGTCCCCTGTGCAGAACACCAGCTACCTCCTGTACCCAGTGCAGATAAACCCCAGTGACCCATCGGTCAATTCCCCTTCCCAGGTGCAGTCGGGGCAGAAACACTCACCCCATTGCTCGCCATGCCTTCGCTTCCCTGGCCTGTCTGTGTTATGTTAGGTATGTGGGAAGGATGCTACAAAAAGTCTAAAAACTCCTTCACTGTGTGATAATAAACAATGTAGCCTCTGTGTATTACATGTTTCTATCTATGTTTTTTTTTAGTGACCTTGACTAATGCAGCCGGATCACCGGCCTCACGTCGCTTGCGGAACTTGAGAAAAAATCCGCGAAAATCAAAAGAAGAATTGATCAAAGCAGTTATGATTCACTACAACAGAGAAAGGAGAAAGACGCAGGAATGGAGAGAGAAAATGTATGAGTGGAGGCAAACAGAAAGCAGGAGAAAGGAATTGGCTACCAAAAAAACCTCAAAGCAGATGATAAGCCTCCTGGCTCGCCAAACTGAGTCTTTCGAGTCTCTCGTAGCCATGCAGGCAGATCTGTACCATGGTAACCCACACCCCTCCCAAAGCTCTCTTTCTTGTTCCCCAGTATTTGCACAAAACACCTTTCTCCAGCAGCCAGTTTCTTATTACCCCCAGCTGCCCCCAACACCTGTACGATCACCTACCAGCCCTGATAACTACAATTCTTACCCTGTGCACTCCACTCCCATTACCCTGCAGCATAGTAATCCTGAAGTGCAGCAGACATTGAACAGTAATCCAAACAGGACATATTCAAACCTCTGAATGTACAGTCCACCACCCTAACCCCCCGGCCTTTTATGTACTGTACTTTGAATAAAGGATTTTATGGCTTTTACAATACGTTTTATTATTGCAGGAAGTGGTAAATATTGTACACCAAGGTAGAACAAAGCACAGCAAAGGCACCAAACATTACTGTTGGCTCTCAGCATCAAATTGCTCCCTTAAGGCATCCCTAATCCTTGAAGCCCTTTCCTGGGCCTCTCTAGTAGCCCTGCTCTCTGGCTGTGCAAATTCATCCTCTAGGCGTCGAACCTCGGAGGTCCATTCCTCACTGAATCTTTCACCCTTCCCTTCACAAATATTATGGAGGGTGCAGCACGCGGATATAACAGCGGTGATGCTGCTTTCCACCAAATCTAGCTTCCCATAAAGACACCTCCAGCGGGCTTTCAAACGGCCAAAAGCACACTACACAGTCATTCTGCACCAGCTCAGCCTGTAGTTGAACCGGTTCTTGCTCCTGTCAAGCTTCCCTGTATACGGTTTCATGAGCCATGGCATTAAGGGGTAAGCGGGGTCTCCAAGGATCACAGTGGGCATTTCGACATCCCCTACTGTGATCTTGCGGTCTGGGAAAAAAGTCCCGGCCCTCAGCCTCCTGAACAGGGCACTGTTCCGAAAGATGCATGCATCGTGCACCTTTCCAGGCCATCCTGAGTAAATGTCAGTGAAACGTCCACGGTGATCCACAAGCGCTTGCAGAACCACGGAGAAATACCCCTTGCGATTAACGTACTCTGATGCCAGGTGGGGTGGGGACAGAATAGGAATATGCGTCCCATCTATTGCCCCTCCACAGTTAGGGAAACCCATTTCTGCAAAGCCATCCACAATGTCCTGCACGTTCCCAAGAGTCACAGTTCTTCTTAGTAGGGTCCAATTAATGGCTGTGCAAACTTGCATCAGCACCATTCCAACGGTGGACTTTCCCACTCCAAACTGGTTCGCCACCGATCGGTAGCTGTCTGGAGTTGCCAGCTTCCAGATTGCAATAGCCACCCGCTTCTCCACTGGCAGGGCAGCTCTCAATCTCCTGTCCCTGCGCCGCAGGGTAGGGGCGAGCTCAGCACACAGCCCCATGAAAGTGGCTTTTCTCAGCCGAAAGTTCTGCAGCCACTGCTCGTCATCCCAGGCTTGCAGGACGATGTGATCCCACCACTGAGTGCTGGTTTCCCAAGCCCAAAGGCGCCGTTCCACGGTGCTGAGCACATCTGTTACTGCCACAAGCAATTGAGTGTCTTGAGCGTCAGGCGTTTCAATACCATCATCTGACTCCTCACTGTCACTTTGCAGCTGAAGAAATAGCTCCACTGCCATGCGTGATGTGCTGGCAACATTCATCAGCAAGGTCCTCAGCAGCTCAGGCTCCATTTGTAACAGAAATCTCAGAAATCGCGCTGCAGACTCACAATGCCACCAAAATGCTCGGAATGTGTAGCAAAGCACCACGGGGCATTGGAACAGGAAGCGGAAAGACCCGCACACTTCCTTCCCCTTCCCACAAGCCACAGCGCCAAAATGGGACGAGGTGCTCTGTGGGATAGCTGCCCACAATGCACCACTCCCAACAGCGCTGCAAGTGCTGCAAATGTGGCCACACTGCAGCGCTGGTAGCTGTCAGTGTGGCCACACTGCAGCGCTGGCCCTACACAGCTGTACGAACACAGCTGTAACTACCAGCGCTGCAAAACTGTAAGTGTAGCCATGGCCTAAGCTTCCTGCTGAGGTAGCCCTCACAACAGAGTCAATATTACCCACATTCAGCCTTGACGTGACTCCACAGATACATTCTGCCACAGAGGGTCTTGCAGGCACTCCAAGGACTACAGCATCAGGTCCTTCAGTATTGCAAATGTTAATGTACAGTATTACCATCACTGGTCTGACGGTGCAGCAACCTCCTGGTGGGACATGAACGTATTTCGTTCAATGGGAACAGCATACAAATAAAACAATTTTTTTTCTGGGCTTCCCTCCACCGCTCTGCCAGCGCTTCTCAGTCCTGACCTGCAGCACCCCTGCTAGTCCCATTCTGGGGGCCCGCACAGCTCTGCTGAAGCACCTCACTTGTGACATGCCCCATATCCTGATACACTAGCCCTGAGCTTCCACGCCACTCTGCGGATGCATCTTCAGTACTTCACTTCCTCTCCAGGCCCTGCTCCTCTAATGAGCAGGAATCCCCAGTGGTATCAAAGTTTACTACCTTTTTCCCCTGATGTGCTGTGATACCCCATAACTCGCAGGAGTCCTGTTTTTCATGTGGGAATGTGACCCAGATAGGAACCTCGGTCTCCACAGGCAAGCATATTGACTCAGTGCTGGGGGGCACTTCCATACAAATTCCTTCCACAGTGACAGGCTTTCTGGTGGATTTCTTTATTTTTAATCCACACAGTAACTTACTTGCTGCCACAGCAGCAATGGCAGCTTTGTTGTGGGAGAAGAGTGCCCTCTTGTGGCACCACCTTCATTATAACTCCTCTTTTCCACTCTCCGCTCTTCCCCAGTTAGTCAGGATGTCCTTTGCACTCCCTGCCCTTGTTTGTCATTTCCCTGGGGCAAAGGGTAGGCTTTCCTTTTCCCTCACCAGGCTTTCCATCATCCTTGCTTTTATCGTTTATTTATACTGCTTTCCAAGATCGACGTATCCAGCAGGTCATGATTTTATCATTTGGATCCTTTTCTCTTTGAAATTCTCTTGTGTTTCCTTCCCCACATTTTCACTCTGTTCCAATCTCATTTTCTCTTTTATTTCCTCTGCTCCCAGTTTCCCCTCCACCCCCACCCACTCTGCTCACCCAAAACCTTCTCCCCCTGCTTTTTAACCTCTCCAATTCCCACTACACATCAAATTCACTTCTTTGTGCTGCTTCTGGATTCTCCCCTCCTTTGCACCATCATCACTCCATCAGCCTCGAGCCTTGCTTCTGCTGAGCTGCACTTGGTACAGGAGTTTGAGAGGTGAAGGCACCCTTTCTGCTCCCAGACTCCAAGCACTGGCTTGATCCCCTAGGTCTGGAGGTCCCGAGACCTCTATCTAAAGAAAAGGTGCAGCAGAGGAAGTTTAGTACGGGTCTCATCTGCACTGCCTCTCTCTCTGCCTCCAGCTACAGCTGCAAGGACCACTGCTTGAGCTGTGAAAGCAGGTAGTTCAGGACTCCACTTTCAGTCAGTCCTGGCCTGTCAGCCAGGATGTAATGTTGGCTTTGTGAAATGGACATTTGCCGATAGGGATAGTACAGAGACCCAGACCCTCATCTACCCCCATAGACCACCAAGCAGACACTAGAGTCAGGCTGGCAGCCTAGGAGAGGAAGGTTATGGATTCCAGTACAGTCATCTGGAATATCCAGGCCCACAACATGAAGGGATTAAGAAATAAATCTCACACCCAGGATGTGAGTCATCCTGAAAACTCTTTCTCTGTTCAGTGGTGTTTATCCCAGGAACCAACCTCTATCAGTATCTGTATTTCCAGAGCTCTTTCCTTGGTTTTTATATGCAAGCCCTTTGTTCCTTGCACTGTGCGGGGAATGCTTCACTGGCAGGGGACCATGAGGCCATGGGTGCTCACCCCCCCACCCCCAGAGACAGGTAGTGTGGTATTTACCATTCATGCCGCTACGCTACATGGGGCAAATTACTTTGTGCTGAGTGTGAGGGCCCCCTAGAGAAATCAAGATGGCTTCCTCTTTGCCATGGTCCTGGCTGGGGCACGTCATAGGCTCCACATGCAGAAGCCAGTGATGCCAACTCTCATGATTTCATTGCGACTCTTGTGATTTTAGTGTTTCTCTTAAAGCCCCAGCTACTGGAAGCATGATTTGCATGAAAGCCTCAGCTTTTGTATACAAATAAAGACGTGTCTAGCCCTGTGGTTAGCAGAGTAAAGCTTGAAAATGTGAAGCAAGTGTACCTGAAGCATTCAGAAACCAGAAGGTAAATGAAAAGAACCCAACTTTAAAAACATGATTTTTTTTAAGCCAGACTCATAATTTTTGAAGGTTTGTAGTTGGCAGAATGAGGAAACCCCTTTTCCCCTAATTTACAATTACACCCCAATATCCCTGTATAGACCTGACCTCTCCCTCACCCCTCTGTCTGGAATAGGGGCAGGACAGGAAGGGAAGGCCAATGCAGATGGTATCACAGCATATGTGGGAGCACTGTGCCTTGGGTTCACTAGCCTTAGGAGAGGGAGGGTGTGTCTTGTAAAATGGCTTTGCCTACATCAGCATGTGTGCAACAGTGGACTCACTGCTGGGGCTGCCCCTCACAGCTGGGCATGGGAGAGCAGCTCTGTAGCGTCCCGACAAGTGGTCTTCCTCTTCTCATAACTCAGCACTGCAGCATGGTCATGGTTACTCTCACCTCTTCTGGGCTAATAGAGTCCAACAAATAATTCCTTGTCAGGTCTCTGGCTCCTGACTCTGGGCCCAGTGGTTTGGAGACACTTCTCTCCAGGTTCTGACCTGTCCTCATCCCCCTACATCAGAGGGGAACCATCCCACCCTTCCACTAGCTGGTAGGGGAATCCAGTCCCATGCTGGGTTCCAGTCCAGGGACCCTAAGACAAGCAGCCAAGGTCTGCTCCATCAGACACTTGCTGCCATCTCCCAGGACTTCTTCCTGCCATTAGCTTTTCTTTGGGTCTTTTTCACCAGCCTGTTCCTGGGCTCTTTGTAACAAGCAACAACCTCCCAGGGCTTCCCCCTAGAGTCCTGGCTCTTGTGTCAAGGTCAACCACAGGAGCTTGCCCCAATCCTCTGTCTTCTAGGTATCTTCGCCCTTGCCCTGCAGGCCTCCCTGTTCCCCACAGCACCCTCCCCTCTCTAGGGCCAAGAGAGAGGCTGGATAATTCTTCCCTCATCCCCTGCAGCCCTTCACACTCCAGACCCAGATACCCCTTAGGCTTCATGCCTCCAGCTTACTTCTGGCTCAGAACAACCTGCCCCCAGATACCCAGGCTTCCTCCTGACTCAGAACTCTCTAATTCTAGCCTCAGGCCTCTTTCTGCCTTTAGCCCAAGAGAGGAAACATTCAGCTACCCCTCTGCTGAGTATCCTCTCTAGTGTCTTTCCCACTACCCTGAGCTCCTTCCTTTATGAAGACCCAGCTCCCTGCCAGCTGGGCTTGCTCACCAACTAGGCCTACCACCAATTCAGGTGCCATCCAGTGGCCTAACTGGGCTCAGGCTCCTGTTAATTCTTTCATTACCAGTGTGGGGTAAACACCCCATCACACAGGGCTTCATACAGTATCAGGGTCATGGAGCAAAACACATCATGATGCTGGCCTGTGTGCTGGAGCAGCCTTATTGAAGTAGTGGTTTTCTAAGGGAATCCTAGGATTACTGTGTATAAAGCACCATATATTTGCATGGCACCCTGCAAACACAGGATGCTCACACTGACCAATAGAATAAAGACACAGGACAACCGTTCAGGTGGAGAGATTTTTAATGAGGACAACAAGGTAGGCAGGTTTCAGGAAGAAGAGAGTTTGCGGAGGGTTTCAAGTATTGTTGGAAGGAAGTATTTGGAGGACAGGAAGTGGAGATTTATTCCAAATGTAAGCGAGAGCATGACTGAAGGTACAAAGCTGCCAGTGAGACAGACAGAAAAGGAGCAAGGAGAAGACAGGATAGGGAGTAGATGTGGGGGTAGAAATTCAGAGATTTAGACAGGAATAGGATTATTTAAAGGCATGAGGGCAAAGACAGAGCTTGGATTACATGCAGTATGAAATAGGAAGGCAGCACACATGGGGCTGGAGTGAAGGGCTGAAGTGTAAAAGAGAAAGGTGGTTTCAGTAGAAGGCTAGATTAGGTAGAGAAGACTTGAGGGATTGAGAGGAAAAGAATTATAATATTTACTTATATAGCAATGTGCAATGCAGCACTGTGCCCCTCTTCCCTTTTTTACAATGGTGGGCAAGCATCTTTACCCCCATTTTACAGATCAATTAATGGAAGCACAATGATGCCCAAGGTCACCCATCAACTCAGGAACAGAACTCCTCCCTGCCAGTCTAGTGTTCTACCTAAGGTGCTTAAGCACTCATCGCCGTAGTCTCTGAGCATCTCATCATCTTTTGTGTGTTTATCCTCACAACACCCCTGAGAGGTAGGGCAAGGCTATTATCCCCATTCTACAGGTGGAGAACTGAGACACAGAGACTGAGCGACTTGCCCAGCATCACACAAGGAGACTGTGGAGGTGTAGGCAAGTGAACACTGGTCCCCCCCATACCCATGATAACACTCTAGCTGCTGGACCAGCCTGCCTGTCCATTGACCTACTCTGCCTCCAGTGAGACCAGATGTAACAGAATGAAACTAAGCAAAAGAAATGTAGGCTGAACATTAGGAATATTATCCATATATGAGATCTTGACCTATTAGTGTCTGCTCCTCCTCTCACACAGGTTGTGCACCAGTGTAACTCCACTCCAGATCTCCAGCTGGGATAAACCATCATAGCTCCATTGAGTTCAACAGAGCTACGCTACCTGCAGATTTGGCCCATGGCTAACTTCCATAGAGTTACACCTGGTTTATGCCACTGTAAGCAAGTGCAGAATCAGGTCTCTTGAAGCTGGAAAAGTTTCCCAAGGGAATTGGTGGAATACCCATCATGTTGAAATAAGGTAAAATCCTATTGAACAAAGCATTCAAGAATATATAGCAGGAAACAATATGCACTGACCCCTGGGAGTTGGATTGCATGACTTAAAAAGGACTTTTCCATCTCTAAGGCATAGGAAGCTGAGAACCAGCTTCATTTATGGACCCTCTTATTAAAACCCCAGTAGCATGTATCCCCTTGCTGCCTCTGCTGACACAATACTAATATTGATCTACAACCTAAGTACTGGCCAATGCTTCCACCTCAGACACTAAACATGTGTTGGAAGTAGCAGCTTCCTCTGAGGAAGAAGAAAAGGCAGAAGTCTTCTCATCAGCATCCCCTTCTTTGATTATTCTGATGGAGTTTTCTTTCTTCGAAAGCCAGAAAGCAGGGTACAGTGGCTCTGAAAATTCACACTCAAACTTGTGTATGAGAGTCATGGTGTCCGAAGTGACACCATAGAAGGACAAAGTGCCCTTGGGGAAGTCCAGATAGACCCCTATCCTGTTGAACGTGTCTGTTTTCAGTGGGATCTCCACATCACTGTGCCATGCAGAGAACCCCTTGCCATGCCACTGGATGCTCCAGGAGAAGTTATTCCCTGAGATGCAGCTGTTGCTTTCTGACCCCTTCCGGTCAATGCTTTTGTACGTCATACCAATGTAAATGCCGGCTCCGCTTATTTCAACCTCAAAGTAGTAACGACCCATGTACAAGCTGTTGTCTGACAGCACCTGGCGCCAGTGCTCAAATCTTTCAGGGTGATCTGGGTAGGAGTGTTCCCAGGGCGTGGTGTTAGTCACTTTGTGGTTGTCCTCCAAGAGCCTGAGATATCTGTGGGCTGTGACTGGGTCAAAAGTTAACGGGCATGAGTCTAAATAGAAAAGAAAATTGTTACTGAAATGGCTAAGGAGGCCTCTCCAGTGGACACTCTCCATGTTGGTTAGCCCAAGATATGAGCTATGGATCCTACTCCACTACTACACACACTCCATTATCTGAGCATCACTGGGCAACTGAATACCTTTGTATAGCCCAAGCAATTTTCACCGGGATTGAAAGAAGCTACAGCCATGCTCATGTTTCAGCCGATAACAATTAAGACAACTAAAATACAGATAATCCAAGATAAACTACAAAACCAGATCACTCTCTAGAAACTTCTTCCAAACTCCCATTCCTCTCTCCCCCAGAGCCTCATCTGCTTTAGAGTTGTTAATTCCAATACTTACACTTGAGAAAGTCACTCCTAGTCTCTGGATCTGGAGCCGATATGCGGTGCCTGGATGGTACAATTGCAGACACCATTGTTTTGATCCCACAGTCCTCTTCAACAACAAAAAGACAATTAGCATTCCCAGAACCAATCCTGCGAGTTTGTTCAAGGTGGGATACCAATAGCACAGGGGAATGGAATTGCTGTCTTACAGAGGGATAGAATATAAGAATGGCCATACTGGGGCAGACCAATGGTCCCTCTAGCCCAGTTTCCTGTCTTCCAGCAGTGGCTGGTGTGAGATGTTTCAGAGGGAGTGAACAGACCAGGGGAATTAGCAAGCGATCCATCCCCCTCATTCAGTCCCAGCTTCTGGCAGTCAGAGGTTTAGGGACACCCAGAGCATTGTGTTGTGTCCCTGACTATCTTGGCTAATAGCTATTGATGGATCTATCCTTCATGAAGTTATTTCATTTTTTTTTTTTGAGTCTGGTTATACTTTTGGCCTTCACAACATCCCCTGGCAATGAGTTCCACAGGTGGACTGTGCGTTGTGTGAAGATCTGTTCTATTACATTGTTATCAGGATTAAGAACCAGCAGTCTGGTTCCACAGGCATTTAATTTGAACAAATAGTTTCGTGAGCACACAAAGACAATGGGCCCAATTCTGATCTCTCACTGCTAACTCCATCCTTTGACTCTCTGCATTTTGGGGTCAGAGCAGCGGAACAGCCCCTACCAGAACAGGACATGGAATGGAGCCTCTAGGCATTACTGCAGTGGTTTTCATTTGCAGACCCCTAAACACTTTCAAATGGAGGTGCAGACCCCTTTGGAAATCTTAGACAGTCTGACTCCCCCGAGGTCCACAGGCCACAGGTTGAAAACCACTGCACTGCTTTAACACAAACGACAATTAATAATAATGTCAGTGTGAAGCTGGCGTGGGTGAGATCAGGATGAGGCCCACTGAATCCTGGCCTCCTGGGACTTTGTGTAAGCAGTATGGGGAAACATGGTGTAGAAGAGTCAAGCACAAAATGTCACCTGCTGAGCCCTTCTAGGTGGCTTGCAGAGCTACATCTGTTTCAGCTATGGCTAGGGAATACTCCTGGTAAATTACTCCAGCCTAAAGGCAGTAGAAGGGCTGAAGAGCGGATTGGGTAGCTTAGTGCCTCAAATGCATGAAAAGGGCTGCACTTAACCCCACATCTCCTCAGATATACCTAGTCTTGGTGCCTGCCTTGCCTCTTGCGCTCAAGTGTTAGGGAGTAGGGATGAGGTGCGGTTGAGACTTATTCAGTGCAATGGACAATGCCTGGTGCTTGATTGCATTTGTGCAGGCGCATGCACAGCAGAGTGCAACAACCTCACAGTTCCTGCTGCACACCACCCTAGGAAGGGCACTCATGGCTGGTGTGGCACAGTCCAGGACATTTTTAGGGCTTCATGATGTCTCTCTGATCAGCTAAACTCAAAACACAAGACTCACTCTGTACCCTAGGCAGCTGCTTCATGTCCTTCCTTGCCAGGTGTTTCTCTGGCATAAACCCAATCATACTCAAGTATGCAGAAATGGGAGGGAGAGCAAACCCAGAGGAGAACAGAATCAAACTGCAAAGCAACAGGTGGAGATGAGAGTAGTCAGGGCTGCAGGACAGTCCCAATAAAAGTCTTTCATTCAGGGAGCGTCAATGAACAGCAAGATAGAAAACAGGAGAGACGAGACGATAAGAAATCAGCAACAGCTATCAGGTTGTCCCACTAAAGGGCAGGACTGAAATCACGGGGGACTGGGAGAAGCAATAGCTTGAGATGACAGAGGTAAATTTCTATCCTGGGGCTAGGATGGTCTTCACCAGCCCTATGCCACAGTATGAGGGAATCCCCATGTGACTGGTTAAGCTGGATTTCTGGCTGCTTTGCACTGCCGGAGTGTCACCAAACAGCCAGCTCATGGGAGGATAATTGTGGGCAATGTTTATAGAGCATTTGGAGATCGCTGGATGGACAGCAGTAGAGAAGGACAAAGTATTATTATTAAATTGCAGTATTCATTGATTCCAGGGGAAAAAACAACACATTTTCTGTAAATGCTACAACTCATATGGAGTTGAAACCAGCTAAATCACCATGAATTCCACATCTCCCTCACCTGTCTGTATGTTTCTCAAGGAAATAACTTCAGTTCCCAGGTGGCTGAGTTGATTCACACTGGGAAAGAGCCTGGTTTCCTTGCTGTCACCTCCAGCTCATACCTGACTTTGTGTCAAGACTGCCAGCAAGGCAGGATTGATGCTGTGGCCTCCATACAGCACTAGCACCTAATAGCAAATAGCTTTTGCTTTGCTGGGGAAAACAGGAGTGACTACCTATAAACAAGTGGAATAGCGGAGAGCCAGCTGATAATGTTAATGCATGGGAGGGTGAGGAATTCAGCTGGATCCTGTCAGACTCATATTGCTTATCAGATTTCTATTGTGAACTTAAAAGGCGTTAGGATGCAACCCAGGTAATATCCAGGCCTTTTCACATAATAAATCATTAACTGCTGATTGCGGTGGGTTGCTCATTTGAAAGACAGACTGGGACAAAGTTAAATAGTGAGGGGAGGGGGAAATACGTGGAAGGTTTATACATTCTGCTTGCTTTCTTTTCTAATCACAGTATTGTGCTTAAATAGACACATCACCCCCAACCAGGAGCAGCGCCAGGGTTTCTGGCGCCCTAGGCAGAATTCAGGGGGCTACATTTTGTGCGCTCCCCATGGGGCGTGCGGGAGCCTCCGGTTCCACTCCCATCGCACTGCCGAAGAAGGACCCTCCGCCGAAATGCCGCAGGCGACAGCGGCAGTCATTGAGCTGCTCAATTGCTGGCCGCTGTTTTCCATGGCACGTCGGCAGAAGCTCCTTCTTCGGCGGTGCGACAAGAGCAGAACCAGAAGCTCCCATGCGCCCCGTGGGGAGTGCACAAAATGTCGCCCCCCGAATCCTGGCACCTTAGGCGACTGCCTAGGGTCGTCTAATGGAAGTGCCGGCCCTGCCCCCAACACGCACACCCCTTAATCAACCCACTTTCCCCTCATGCTTGGACATACAGTAAAATCACAAGCTTTACATCACAATCTGTTACCATAGGAATCAGTGTGTGATGTTGCAAATCCAGCATGATGATCTCATTGCAGACAGGAAGGATTGTCTGGTGGGTTCTATTCGTGACTCTGCCACTGTGACCTTGGGATTGACAATTCCTAGGGGCCTGGGAAGCATGCATTTTATCAGGGCCTCACTTTTGCCATTTGGTGATAGCACTAAAGTGTTTGTACACACACGGAGAGCTGTGCAAATGTTCATTTAAACAGCTGCAAGGCAGAGGATGAAACTCACCTTCCTTTGAAAACTCCTGGAGCTTTTCCTTATAGGTGGTTTGTACAAGCTGTAGCAAGTGTTCTGTTGACTCTGAGATGACCCTTCTGATCCCTGACAGTTTATCTTTGAGTCCAATATAAACACTGGGAAGCGCATCATCCCCTGTGTTCTTCTTGAGCTCACAATATTCCTGCCAAAAAAACAATTCTATTTTTGCTCATTTTCCTCATATATTTGGCTGTTTTTGTACCAGATCCATCTCACCATGAAGTTACTAGCAAAATCCCAATTGACTTTAGTGGTATCAGACTCTGACCCTTAACATTCCATTGCAGCCCTGAAGAACTTAAACTCAGCTGATACAGGAACCTGTATTTTGGGAGATATTTAAGATCAGCTGAATATGAAGTTCACCAGCTAAACTTTATGATTGTAAAGCTAAAGCCGAGGAACAGCAATCTCCGAACCTCACTACAAGCTTCCCTGTACTTGAGGGCATTAGAAAAAGACAACCATGGTCATAAAATAAGGAAGGAAACAACACACCAACCATTTATAATGAAATGACGATGTTGTTGGCTGTAGGCTAATAATGTATCTCAGCCAGTTCCAGAGAGAATGAAGAGAAGTCTTTGCCTTACACCTTTATCTCTAGAAGTTGCTAAGTTCTATCATCTTCACCCAGGAGCTTTGCACAGTTTAGACTCAAACAAGGTGGCCTTTAGAGGTCTGAAACATTTTCCTTCTTTAAAAACAAAGATGAAAAAAATCTCCCTTTCTCTCTCTTCCTAGAAGATTTCAGAGCACTTTATGGCTGGGAGGCGCTTTTGACAATCCCAGTCTTACACTCCACAGCCTAGGGAGGGCCAATCAGTTCTGAATTTGGAGTCAGAATCTCCATTTCAGGTTACAGGAGATGTTCTAAGAAGGCCTGGCACCATTTTTCAATTATAAAATGGCACAATGCAGTCTAATCGTACTGCACACTTGACCTGAATGCCTCAAACCAAACACTAATCTACAGACACACCATCCCCTGGCTCTTTATAACGGAAAGGCCTTATCCATCATGGTACCTTAAGAAACAGGATGTCACTGGTGTAGAGGGCCATCTTCTCCAGCCTGAGTTTATTCTCTTCCATGACAGCACGCTTGTGCTCCAGATGTGTCTTAATCCCGTTGGCTTGATTCACCGCCACACGCTCCTTCTCCTCTAGAAATGCCAAAACATCCGAGTGGGCCATCTTGACGGCTTCCAACAGCTCCCCAAACTGCCCCGACACCAGGCTCTTCACTTCGGAGATAGAACTCTACAGGGACAAAAGCCACCGTGGTTGACTTTTCCAACCAGCCTTGCTGTGTCACCACTGCACCTTCCTGGCAAATGCATCAGGATGTGCAAACAACATTTTCTAATCACTGTGGAGATGCCTCCACAGCACAAAGACAGTGGCAGCAACAGCTAATCAGTGAATCCAAACCAAGGACTGGAACCCACGGCCCCATTTCCAGCAGATCATGGTCTCTTCCCCTATTCCCCAACACACCTCCACAAATGCACATACACACGCCCTGAGAGCAGTTGAGGGCTCTTGGATTTTGACTGACTGAGGGTCATAGCCAGGGAAATACCTGTCTGTGACAGAAGGGTTAAGTGAACTCGACCTGTGGAACCACTGTAAGGGTAACCTGTAATCCCAATCAAAGTTGCAGCAGGTGTTGAGCTGACACAGGAAGGGGATGACATTTCTTTTCAGAACAGAGAATTGGAAGCATGAAGGAAGCATGCCCATGTAGCACTGTGTTTTCCCTTTCATTGTGTTATGGGACTAGATCACAGTAGACCATAGGCCTGAATCAGTTATGCACTGCCCAGCTCCTGGCTATGGGGGGATTTGACACCAGCAACCCAATAGCAAGCCTTCTGAATGAGTAAGGCGCAGTGCTGACACCCCAGTTAATCCCCATCATTTCTTTATAAATCAGCATGGAAAGATTAGATTTGTATTGGTAGGTTTCAGTAAAGATCGATTTCGCTGTACACACCCAAACCAGCGAAAAAATATTTCCATCAACAATAATCAAAATTCACAGACAGGCACAGCAAGAAACATGCTGCCTGAGCACTTGGCAGAGTTTGAGTTGATGATAGTGACTCTGGCTATTTTGACATGTGATGCTGACCATTTGTGTGGTAATGGTTATCAAGCTTTCATCTGTTGAATTTCAACATGCACTGTCCTGAAATAATTATTGTTTGACCTCCTCATTGGCTGACACTCCCATAACTTCCCACAACTGTAAACGTTTAAATGAATAAAAAATAAAAATGCTTAAAAATAAATCTGAACACAGTCGGCTGAAATGATAAAATAAAAATAAAATTCTTCCAAGCCTATTTATAAGGCTGGGGGCCAAGTTACAAAGCATTGAGACTTGCTGTGGAGGATTGGGGAGTTGGGGTGGGGGTCTCTCAAAGCACCAACAGAGAGGGGAGAAAATTCACAGGAGGAATACCTCTGTTCCCACAATGAGCTTCCCATGTGACAAAGCACAGTGCACACAGAAACAGACATCGAAGCACTTCCACTGGATAACTGAGAAGGTAATACAGTGAGAAAACAAACAGGATCCCTTCTCATTATTGAAGTAGGACAGGTATTGTGTGTAACAGAGGATGCAGCCTCACCTGCTCTGGGGCTGGAGCCCTGCTGCTGGAAATGGAAATAAGGCATAACTTCAATGAATAACAGGGTAAAATTCTGCCCTGATTTCTACTCAACAATTCCTGGGGGGAAAGTACCATGTGGTCGCATGGAGAGGTTACAGGATCTCTCCAGCAAGATGGCTACAACCAGGTTGACTTGGATCCACTCCACACTTCCTTATAAATCAAACAAAAAACCCTCATTCTCCCAGATTATCAGAGTTGAGGACCAAATCCTCAAAGTATTTAAACACCTACCTCCCATTTCAACTCTGACTGCCTAAAAAGAGGCGAGTTAGAGCCAGTGGCAGTGGAAGGTTGATCTGAAAATTCATCCAGAAATAGAAACTGGACTCAAACCAGCAAATTATCTAACAGAGGCTATCTGGAGGTAACAATTTTCCCCTAGATTTGAAGCAGCCACCTAGAAATGAAGGGTTTCATATCTCATCAGCCATGTCCTGAGGGTTGGTTCTGGAATTACCATGAATTGCCATGCAGAAAAGAAACATCAGAACAGTGCTATCCAGGGAAGCAGCTGTGGAGGCTGTCCCATGCAGTGAAGTCTGTGGGTTTACGTGAGTATTATTGCACCAGCACAGGACAATTTCAAGAGGGTAACAATTAATACAATCAGTCACCTTTTCTAACTCTTTAAACATGACACTGCTCTTTGGAAGCCCTGTGGAGATGACAGTCACCAAAGATGCCTCACACAGACAGCTGGATGATATCATCAAACAACAGTTCTGGGTGTATTCTCCACAAACAGAAGCCAGCACAAAGCTGATCCTGCCCTGGAATACTAAATCTTTTGGCACTTGCAAGTGTTCCCTCATGAGATGAGCAAACCCATTCGCTTAAAGGCAAAGCAGCCCAAAAATCTCCCCCTCAATTCAAAACAAGCCTGAAATTTGGTGAAGTTTTTCAGTGTTTGACAGTGGTGCATTTTAATTGTCATGTGGCCTCTGGACATCCTGATTCTACCCAGGCTAGGACCACACTGTCTTTTTATAGTCACTTTTCAGGTTAGAACTGCACTTCAGGGCTGGAGGTGAGCTTGAGCTGTGACATTGAGATGTGATTTGAATTTGTCCAAAGAATTTGGAATTCAGTATCTCAGCGTAACCGCCAGGTGAATGTTTGTTACAAGCCCCCTTCTGTGTGCAATACACAGAGGAAATGTGTTAGTTTACAGCCCCATGTAGGGAGCTTTAGTTGAGCTATTGCAGCTCTCTGAGCTCCCAGTTCAATCTTTGGTGTCAAGCTGTTTTTTATGTAATAGTTAATGGGCTCAATTCTCAGTTGTGTAAATCTCTCTCTCTGAGGTAGATATCTGGCCCCCATTATTATCATGTCTGAGCACCTCACAATTTTTAACATATTGCTCCTCACAACACCTGAGAGGCAGGGCAGTGTGATCCTCCCTATTGTACAGGTGGGAAGCAGATCCAGAGGGAGACTAAATGATATGCCCAAGGTCACACAGGAAGACTGTGGCAGAGCAGGGAATCGAACCCAAGTCTCGGGGGAGTGTCCTACCCACTCTTCCATCCAACCTGCCCTGTTTGCACGTTTTTGTCCTGCTTCTCAGGGTTTTTAATGGAATGTGAGTAGCGGCTTGTGACCAGAGAGGGGAGAGCATGCCAGTGGCATGGAACAGGCATGGAGATGTCTGCGGATGACAGAGACATGGAGGCTGCATACACTTCACACATACAGGAGTGTAAGACCATTATCCAGGCTCCCATTAAATATCATACAACCATTTTCATGCCATTACTATGGGTTCAGTTTAATCTGAGGAGAAGAAATAACCCAAGTTCTGTCCTTACCACTATAGACTGTGTATTATTCTGCAACTTGACAATTGCGTTTTCAGCAGACTTCAGTTTCCAGTCATACTCTGCTTGGGTCTGCACAAGTTCACTCTGTGAATGGATGAAGCAGGTGTTAACAATCCACTCTTTCAGTGATCAGATAGGATAGCAGAGAGGGGGTGTTTTGTGAAACTCTATAACTGATTTTTGGTAACCCAAAGCAGCCAGCTGGAACCAGTGCCACTTCACACAGACAAGAGCAGGGCTCACAACACTCTGGACATTTTTATTAGCGTCTGTCTGATCTGGGGAGTGTGTTATTTTTTCCAGCGACACAATAAATCGGAAAATGCTGTCTTTGCAGCTCCTGCTACCTTCAGTGCCTGGGAAAGCCTCTGACAGCAACAGAATCAGCAAATAAAACATCGTTGGTCACACATGGCTGTAGTAACTAAGCCCGAAGAAGGTTAGTCATCCAGAGCAGTGGAAGGGAAATGTCAGAATCCAAATCAATGAGTGGGGAAAATACAAGAGCCTGGGGTTTGGATTTTGCCTTGATCTTTCATACAAAGACTAGGAACAGCTGGAATGGTTAACAAATGTAAAACCAATCCATCCACCCCACCCAAATCTTGGAACATTTCTAAACTCAAATTTGAAGCAAAAATTTTCAAGGTTCTGAAAGAAGTTTCCCTCTCACTTCTAGGGTCTGAGTCTGCTCTCATTTATACTGGTTTTCACACTTGTTTAACTCCATTGACTTCAGTGGAGTGACTCCAGATTTACATCCATGTAGCTGAGAGAAGACCCAAGATCCTAGGTTCCACACATGGACTTGAGTCAGAATTCTAAAAATCTCACAAAAAAAGGCTGTTCTCATGACTTTTCCAGAGCAATTTTGAAGAGCCCATAGATTCAGAGAAGGAGACAAAATTTGGTTTATCCAGACCAATTCTAAACTCTAAATCTTCTGCAGTTCAGCCAGGACTAACAAAAACAAGAAAGTCTGATTATTTTAATGAAATGTATACTTACCTGTGGAACTCTCTGCCACAAGATACCAAAGACAAAAGCTTAGTTAAATTCAAAAGAGCATTAGATATCTATAAATAAGACCATCTGCAGTTGTGTGAGATTACTCAGCACCCAGAAGTTCCCACTGGTTCCAATGGGAGGTGTTAGGCACTTTTTAAAGTGCGACCTCTTCACTTAGGTGCTTACATGGGATCTGAGCTCCACTGGAAATCTGATCCTATATGCCTGCAACAAAGCTGACCATTCCTCAAAGAATACCCTCGGCAACTCAGAATTTGGTACCCCAACAAAATAAGCAATAGGGATTATTCATCAATGCATCCTAGCCTTTGGTCCTTTGAGTGTCTGCCAGGCCCTAAGCATCAAAAGAGAAATATATTCCACAGCACATTCCAGGCCATGGATTTTGTCTTTGTTGCAACCAGTCCCCAGGAGGAATGGTATTGAGTGTGTGAATGGTATTGAGATTTGGGAGGCTTTAGATAAAGGAAGAGCAGGGAAAGAACCTGCTGACTGCAGGATAACAGAAAAGGGTTAAATTCAGACTGGCTCTGAACCCTTTGAAGTCAATGGTGGAAAAGGGGAGCAGGAGAAGGGGGTTGAGGCTTGGGGCTGCTAACTAGAAACCTCTAACTTCAAGAACAGACACTGGCTGTCAGATCCCAGGATGGCATGTCAGAACAAGAGGAAAGGTTACTTCATAGATGCAGTAAGGACAACTGGGAACCATGTCTCCACCCAGTATCCAAGCTATGATTCACTGCAGCTTCCAGGACATATACTTTACTCACAGCAACGGCCTAGTCACCAAGGGTGGATACAAAGCGGGAGAGGAGAGAGGCTCATCAGGCAGAATCAAACAGGAAAATGGGTTCCCTTACCCACAAGTCCAATCCTTCCTCATGCAAGCTGACTTGTATTAGTAAAGATGACACCTACAAGTAGGGACTGCAGGATCATGCCCCTTCCCCGCCTTATCCACCTAAATGTGTCATAGGGTAAATTTATCAAAGGCACCTAAGTAACTTGGGGCCATAGGTCATAGTTTCAAAAGTGATTCATGGCCAGGTTTTGAAAGGTATTCAGGCACCTAAAGAGACAGGTAGGTGCTTAGTGGAATTTTCAAAAGCACCCAGGCACTGAACTCCCACTGAAATCCCTCCAAACCCCTAACTGCATCTTTAGGCCCCTAGATACCTTTTAAAATTGGGCCCTAGGTCACTTTTGAAAATGGGACTTGGGCTCCTGAATCCCATAGGTCCTTTAGAAAATTTTACCCATAACAAAAAGACCAGATTACTAACATGAAATAGCCCATTTGATTCTCACATACCATACCAAAGCCAGGTTGGTTGAGGGGACAGGTTATAGGCACAACTAGAATTCCCTTTATAAAGCTTATACCACTGAGACACACCATTGGCTCATTTTAAATCAGGAAACCTTTAGCCCATTCACAGCTAAATCAACAGCATTTTTAACAAACCTTCCCATGCAGGTACTGGCAACAGCTACCTGCTCCTGGAATGGAGCCCATTTCCCCCCAGCTGGGAGTGGGAAGGGAAGGTAAACACAAGCTGCAAAGGGCACAGATTTGTATCTCACTCAGTACAGGAAGAAAAACTCCATGTGCAGGGTAAATACTGTATGCCCAGACTCCTCAAACCAGAGTCTTTCAGTGCTACACACTACACAGTGGTGCGCTCTAGGGTCAAATCCTGGAGCCTTTACTCCTTACTAAGTCAGTGGGCCCGACATCCCCTCCCCGGGTTTCACTCCTTTGTGACTCTGTTGAGCCCAATTCTGAGCTCAGAATCAGAACAGTAGCAATTTATACCCACTTGGCACAGGGAGAAGTAGTGACACACGATCTCAAACCCTGGAGAATCAGGCCCATTGATGTTAATGGGATTACTTCTGCTTTACACCACTGTGAGTGGCGGTTTTGACAGGGTAGATCCTGAGAAAAGACTTGAGGATTTGTTCCACAGCCAGGGACAACAAATCCCTCTTTGCTCATTAATGAAACCAAGAGCAGCTTCAATCAGGAGTAAACCCACTGATGTCAACAGCATAAGACCAGTGTATAAAGGCTGTGAGTCAGAAGGCCCTGGGCCCCACCCTGCCTCTATGCCCCTCTGCATCCTGGATCACTCTGTACCCCCAATGAACACCAATAAATACCAGGCAGTGACACACCTCATTGTCCTTCCTGGCTGCCTCACAGGTGAGCAAGTTGTGCCCCTTGTGCTCTTTGGCCAGGCACTCCTCACAGACACACGCCAGGTCAGTCTGGCAGAACCACCCCAAGTGGCCTTTGTGAGTCTCACAGGTCTGCAGGTCAATGTCCTTTGCGGGGTCCATCAGCTTGTGGCTCCGCAGCTTGCTGTTCTCCAGGTGAGGCCGGAGGTGGTCCTCGCAGTAATTCACCATGCAGGTCAAACAGGACTTCACTGCCAGGACCTTCTGGGCCATGCAGAAGTCGCACAGGATTTCTTGCCCATCCTCCAGACTGTTCTCCTGCTCCAGAAGGCCAGGTTGGCCCATTGCCATCTCAGAGCCATTTACAATCAAACTGCACTGCAGGTCAGGTCCTGGGCTAGTCGCTTCTGGGCTTTCGCGGCCATTCAACTCTTCACCCTCAGTTTTCTCACCTGAGAAGTCATTGCCCTCACAGACCTGATGCCCTTTCGCCTGAGTGACAGGGCTACCTAGTACCAGTTCCTGGGGCAGCCCTTCTGGAGCAGCGGGGCCACAGTCAGCCATTTCTGAGCTCCTCTGCCTTCCAAGTACACACACTGTAACTGCACAGCGCAGGGCGAATGAAAGAAAGTGACACACCTGAACTCACCCAACTGCCTGCAGCTGTTAACTCTTTCCAGCCTTCCAGGAAGTAGGAGTGCAATCAGAGCCAGGAAGCAAACAGTGAGTGAGTTTGTTCTGGGAATGACAGGCTGTGTGAGCTGTAGATAAACGCTGCTCCTTACAGCTGTCAATCTTGTCTCTGTCCCTCTGTCTCATATCTACAACCTTCCACCCGGACTTGCTGTCCTCTGTACATCCAGCTGGGGGTGGCTGGAAAGTTGCTTTTTCACCCAAATGGAAATTTCAGATTTTCATCAGGAACCAAGAAAAATTCAGCTGAAAACCTCTGAAAATGAACAAAAATTTGGTTTTGGGGTTTCCAACAAAAAATCAAAAATTTTCAAGGAAAGGAGACCCTTTCTGCAGAAACTTTCATTTTGTCACATACCCCTATTCCCAATGAAAAAAAGTGTTGATGGAAAATTTTCAACCAGCTCTCTCTATAGCCTGAGAAAATGTACTATTAATAGTGAGCCAAACCCTAGTGTTATTCCATGGCACAACTGTTGAAGGGTCTAAATCTTGATGCTTTGACGAGTTTTTTATTCAAATGGAATTGTGACTGAGCCGGGACTGACTAAAATCTGAGTGAGACTGTCAGGATTTGGCCCATTAATCATATTTAATACTTGGAGGTAGGCACTTTTCATCTTGCAACCACTGAACTAGTTCTCTCTGAAAGGCAGAGTTTCAGGCAGACATTATTTAAATCCACATGCCCTTTGGAATCTTTCTGCACAAAATATTAGCTCGTGTCCTTCATTTTGGCTTTTAGACCCTCCTTTGCTCATGGGCAACACAGCCAATACAGTTTAAGTCCCAGTTTTATCATGTGAGCACTGGAGGAATTTGCTGCACTAAATGCAGATTTTTTTCCTGTGTTCCCCTTCCTCTGTTCAGAAAGGCAAGGCTGAAAAAAGTGAAACTGGTTCTTCCAGTTGATGGTGAAGTTGTGAAATAAGGGAACTTCCACTCAAGTACCATCCCTTTTTTGACATGGAGGAAGAAGATGGTGATAGGCATTTTTGGTGATTCCAGGATGGTTAGCATCATGCCTCTATATCTGAGGCAAAACTATTTAGGGGGTTGGGGGGTTATCCTTTGCTATTGTAAAAAACTCATAGACTTTAAGGTCAGAAGAGACCATCATGATCATCTAGTTTGACTTGCACATTGCAGGCCACAGCACCTCACCCACAGTACCGGGTTTACCATGGCGCCAGTGGCGCTGGGCCAACAATCAGCAGGGGCCCTGGCCAGCCAGCCTGATCTTCTGACCGGCTCAGCCGGCCAGGAAAGCTGCCCCCACCCCTGCTCCGTTCCACCTCTTCCTCATGGCCCCCGCCCCTGCCCCCCGCCTCTTCCCACCCCTGCTCCAGCCCAGCCCCGCACCCACTCCACCCCTTCCCCCCAGGCCCCCGCCCCTAAGCTATGCATCCTGGGGGACTGAAGCAGGGGTCGGGCCTGCCCTGCAATTGCCACGCATCAGGAAGTGGAGCGACCCAGCCCCAGCCTGCTCTGCTGGGGGTCAGTTTCTCTCCTGCCCCCCAAGCCTGGGAGGAGACGGAGCGGTAGGAAAGGGGCATGGGATGGTGAAGAGGAGGGGACAGGGGGAAAAAGGTAATGGGGACGAAGGGGGTGGGGTAAGGAGGAGATGGGGCAGTGGGGAAGGGGGCGGGAGAAGTGGAGGCAGGGGGGAAGTTGTAGCCCAGCATGCGGCATCCCCTTGGCAGAAGCTGGGGCTTCCCTGTTAAGCAGGCCCATCATACCCTCACCCTGACCCTGACAAACCCCACCTTCCCTGTATCTGTACCACCCCAATGAGCCTCCCCAGACACCCTCCCCACTGAGCCCCAACCTCCTGCACCTGGACCCTCACCCAAATGAACCCCATCTCCCCTGCACCTAGACACCCCCTGCTGAGCTCCAAACACCTTCACCTGGATCCCCTACAGAGTCCAATTGCCCCTGCACTTGAAAATTCCCAATGAGCTTCTGTGCATCCAAATCTCCCACTGAGCCGCCCGTGCCCAGATTGCCCCACAGAGAATTCTCCTTACCTCCACCTGGATCCCCTGACACTAAGTTCCTCTGTACTTGGATCCTGCTGCCAGGCTGAGCCTGCTCACCCACACCTGGGGTCATAAACGTACAGCTAAGGGTAGCATAAAATCCCTCTTCACCCTATAAAGGGTTAATTCCTCTTTTACCTGTAAAGGGTTAAGAAGCTCAGATAACCTGGGTGGCACCTGACCAAAAGGACCAATAAGGGGAGAAGATACTTTCAGATCTGTGGGGGAAGGTTTTTTGTCTGTGTCTCCTGGAGTCAACAAGGAAACAGGGCAGGGAAAATACATCTCCATAAGCTGTAGAATATCAGGATTGGAAGGGACCTCAGGAGGCCCAAACCCCTGCTCAAAACAGGACCAATCCCCAGATGGATTTTTGCCCCAGATCATTAAATGGCCCTCTCAAGGATGGAACTCACAACCCTGGGTTTATCAGGTCAATGCTTAAACCACTGAGCTATCCCTCCCCCTATATCTAAACTAAGCTTTAGTTTTGCAAAAATAGTAAGTAATAGCAAAGACATGCATTAGATTACCTTTGTTTTAGCTTGTGAATTTTCCCTGTGCTAAGAGGAAGGTTTATCCCTGTTTTTTTAACCTTAAAGTTTTGCCTAGAGGAGAAATCTTCTGTGTTTTTAAGCCTTCTGTTATTCTGTAAAGTACTTACCATCCTAATTTTACAGAGGTGATTCTTTTACTTTTTCTTTAATTAAAATTCTTCTTTTAAGAACCCCGATTGATTTTTTATTGTTCTTAAGATCCAAGGAGCTGGGTCTGTGTTCACCTGTGCCAATTGGTGAGGATATTATTCTCAAGCCTTCCCTGGGAAAGGAGGGTGCAGGGCTTGGGCAATATTTTGGTGGAATAGGACTCCAAGGGGTCCTTTCCCTGATTCTTTGTGTAAATCACTTGGTGGTGGCAGCATACTGTTCAAGGCAAGGTGGGATTGGTGTCGGGAAAGTTTTAAACCTAAGCTAGTAAAAATAAGCTTAGGGGGTCTTTCATGTGGGTCCCCACATCTGTACCCCAGAGTTCAAAGTGAGGAAGGAACCTTGACACTTGGTGTGCCTGGCACAGGGAGGCAGGGCCCCCAGGTGTTTCTGGGGCACGCCTGGCCCTTGCACTGTGTCAAGGTCAGGTGTAGCCTCACTGCCGAGTCCCTGTCCCAGGGTGGAGCGAGGGGAGGCTGCAGGGTAATCTCCCACCTCCATGCAAGTGGCCTGTGCTCCCTGCTGCGATGTTGGAGCCTCCACATTTATTTATTGACAAATAAAATTTGCAGAATTTTAAAATACTGTGCACAGAATTTTTAATTTTTTGGTGCAGAATCCCCTCAGGCATATGGGGTGCTGAGCAGCCGTGATGGTGGGATTGTGAGGAAGGTAGTGGGCAGGTCTATGGGCGGGAGACGCTGGGCAAGCAGTGTGGTGTTCAGCGTGCTGTGCAGTTGTGGTGGGAGGTCAGCAGGGGAGGTCTCTGGGACGGGGGAGGTGGGCATAGAGATCTTCAGTGGAGGTCTCTGGGTGAGGGGGCACTGGGCATAAGGGTGGAGCACTGGCATGGGGGCGGTGTGGTGCGAGCCCGCCCTCAAGGGGAAGGGGCATGCTGGCAGCACAGGGCTGGGCAGGCCAGTGTGCATCTGGCAGTTGCAGGTTTGTAAACAGTGCCCTGCTGCTGGGCTGCGCGGAGCGGGTCTGTTCCCGCCGTGCTGTGCATCATTGCCTCCACCCCACCCTTCACTCTGGAGACTGACCATCCCTCCCCCCCCGCCCCTTGCCCCATGGGGGCCCACAAATATGTTTGGTGCTGGGCCAACAAAAAGTTAATCCAGCCCTGCTCACCCACTCACTCCTGCAATAGATCCCTAACCTCTGGCTGAGTTATGGTTTAATCATGGTTTAAAGACTTCAAATTACAGAGAATCCACTATTTATACTAGTTTAAATCTGCAAGTGACCTGTGCCCCGTGCTGCAGACGACGGTGAAAAACACTCAGAATTTCTACCAATCTGACCTGGGGGAAAATGCCTTCCCAGCCGCAAATATGGTGATCAGTTAGACCCCGAGCATGTGGGTGAGACCGACCAGCCAGACATCTGGAAAATAATTCTCTGTAGTAACTCAGAACCCTCCCCACCTAGTGATGAGGGACAAACTCTCTTGGGAAGGGGAAATCATTATGGTAGGCAACCTGTTCTTTTCAAGGTTTTAGAGATTTTTTAGAAGATATTAAGATAATGTAGAGTGACTATAGGTGCGAGTGCTAAGATATAATATGATGCCTCTCGTAGTGGCTTGTAAATATTCTATATTAAACTTGTACAGAGGGATCATTCATCAATCACCAACATGCAACCACCTCTTGGGTGAAGCACAGCAGCTGTTTAACAGCAGCAGGCTAAGATAGGAAGGGATGAAGGATATTGAATCCTATGGTAACTTCCCTGGGAATTCCAGGAAGGAAGAATGTAGCTACCCAAGCTGGTATCTGGCTGAAACACTGGAGTTAACAACATTTCTACTCCTGAGAAAAGTGCTATGGGGCTGAGTCAGAAGCTAGGGCTCAGTCCTGCCAAAGTGTGTCCAAATATGCAATACTTACTTATGGCTGAACTCCTCGAGGGATAGGTTAGATTAGAAACAGGGAGCCTTAGGAGAGGATGAAAACAAGGCATAGCTGTGCCCACCTACCCCTATAGGGGCACAGCTTTGGATTTCCCCTGGCCCTTCTGTCCGCTGCACCTAATTCAGTGTGGGAGGGTTATGGATGGCAGTGGAGGTGAGGAAAGCCACTGTGGGTTCAGGATACAGTTGTGCAGCTCATCATATACTGTGAGGCTGGGGCAAGACTGTGACTTTCCTTGGCTTCAGTGACTCTTTTCTTTACAGATGTTCGCTAAAGAGGCACTACAGGGGGCTCCCAGCTCAGGGAGAGCAAAAGCTTCCCTTCTTCTTCCATTTGGCCCAGGACGGAGCGAGTGAGACTCAAACCCCTTTGCACAATGAGATTCTCCAGGCTTTGGGGAGAGTGACCCTGCTTCCTTTTCACCGAGATTCTCCAGGCTTTGGGGAGAGTGACCCTGCTTCCTTTTCACCCTTGGAGCTGCCGACTCTAACACGGACTCTCTTCTCCTGAGTGTTGCTCAGACCCAAAGCCCAGACTCCTGCCTCAGGGGAGGGATCAGGTGAAATGTTGGAGAAGCTGTGGTACCCCACAGAGACACAAGCCACTGCTAGGGGTCGCTTGGGCCCAGGAATAGGCTCAGCTTTCTTGAAAAAGCTCTGGGTATGTCCACACAGCAAAAAAAACCCACGGCAGCAAGTCTCAGAGCCTGGGTAAACTGACTCAGCTCACAGGACTAATGCTGCAGAGTCAAAAATAGCAGTGTAGGCACTTGGGCTCCAAGACGATTCTCCTTGCCCGGTTTCAGAGCCCAGGCTCCATCCAAACTCAAATGTCTACATTGCTTTTTTTAGCCCTGCTGCATGAGCCCATGTCAGTTGATCCAGGCTCTGAGACTGGCTGCCGTGGGTCTTTGTCTGCTATGTAGACGAACTCTAAGTCATGGAGCAGAAATGGGACCTTTATTGGGTCCCTGCTGCATTGAGCTGAATGGCTATATGTGCAACTCATGCCCACAGACCTGTGTGGCAACAGTGGCATTGGACTCCTTGGCCCTGCTGGCCTCTCTCAGAGGTCTCAAAGCCACCATCCTGAGGCCTGGTCTACACTACAAAGTTAAGCCAAATTTAGCTGCGTTAGGTCAATTTTAAAAGGAATGCATCTACACAACCAACCCAGTTCTGCCGACCTAAAAGACTCTTAAAATCAACTGCTGTGCTCCTCCCTGACGAGGGGAGTAGCACTAAAATTGACCTTCCTGGGTCAAATTTGGGGTACTGTAGACACAGCACTGTGCAAATCCATGGTATTTGCCTCTGGGAGCTAGCCCAGAGTATTCCGATGTGACCACTCTGGACAGCACTTTCAACTCCGATGCACTAGCCAGGTACACAGGAAAGGGACTGGGAACTTTTGAATTTCATTTCCTGTTTGGTCAGCCTGGCTCTCTCAGCAAAACAGGTGACCATGCAGTCCCAGAATGGCAAATGAGTTCCAGCATGGAGTGAACAGGAGACACTGGATCTGATTGCTGTTTGGGGAGAAGAATCTTTGCAGGCAGAACTCCGATCCAGCAGAAGAAATATTGATATATATGCCAAAATCGCACAGGGCATGGTGGACAGAGGCTACACCAGGGACACACTGCAGTGCCATGTGAAAATTAAGGAGCTCAGGCAAGCCTACCAAAAGACAAAGGAGGCAAATGGTCGCCCCAGGTCAGAGCTCAAGATACGCTGCTTCTATGATCAGCTGCATGGCATTCTACGAGGGGACTCTAACGTGACCCCACCACTGTCTGTGGACACCTGCAAGGTGGCAGCCTCACGCAACACAGAGGAGGATTTTATGGATGAGGAAGAGGAGGAGGAGGAGAATGCACAGCAGGCAAGCAGAGAATCCGTTCCCCCCGGCAGCCAGGACCTTTTCATCACCCTGGAGCCAATACTTTCCCAGGATGTATTGTTCCTGGATACTAAAGGTGGAGAAGGCACCTCTGATGAGTGCACATTTGTAACTACACTACAAGGGTTAAAAGCAATTGTGTTTAACCTTTGATTTTCCCTGAACAATTGAGATGCATTTGCAGCCAGTACAGCTACTGGAAAAGTCTGTTAACGTGTCTGGGAATGGAGCGGGAATCCTCCAGGGACATCTCCATGAAGCTCTCCTGGAGGTACTCTGAAAGCCTTTGCAGAAGGTTTCTGGGGAGGGCTGCCTTATTTCGTTCTCCACGGTAGGACACTTTACCATGCCGAGCCAGTAGCAAGTAGTCTGGAATCATTCTAGCACAAAGCATGGCAGCAAATGGTCCTGGGTTTTGGTCACATTCAGTCTTTATCTTTCTGTTTCAGCCTCAGGAGAGTGATATCATTCATGGTCACCTGGTTGAAACAGGGGAATTTTTGTAAGGGAACAGTAATCCCCTCTGTTTGGAGATGCCCTGCACATTAGACCCCGGTCATGCTGGGCTGTTTGCTCTTGGCTTAAAGGGATCATCCCAGAGAATAGCCATGCGGCGAAGGAGGGGTGTGCTACACATCCACCCCAAAACCACAGTCCCTCCTTTTAAATGACAAACCCAAACGGCATTGCTTGCTATGGGAAAGGAGGGTGCTGCAGTTTGAAACCATTCCCACATGTTATGAACGCAGAAGAAGCCAACCCGCATACCCTTTGGCTTACCATGTCTGCCTGGAAACTGAATTTCGTTGCCCAGCCACGTGTGATGTGTCACCATGCCGGCAGGTGCTCAATACAAAAGGCACCTGTGGAGCTGCAGGAAAGGCAACTAGAGTACAGACCCCCGCTGTGTCCACTGTGTAACCTCCTTCCCTCATTGCCAAGTTCCATATCCTCCTCACCCAGACTCCCAAGATCATTGGGGGAGGAGGGAGAGAGGCTCCAGGCATCCAGCCACTCAACTCCAGGGGATGGCCCAAGCAACAGAAGGCTGTCATTCAAACAGCTTTGATTTGTAGTGTGGCTACAATAAGCAATGTGGCCTTGTCTGTCCCTCCTTCCTTCCTCCCACCTGGGCTACCTTTTACTAGTCAGCGTTGTCAGTGATCTCAAGTTTTTTTTAATAAATAAAGAATGAATGGATTCAGAACAATAGGGACTTTATTTCCTGTGCCAGCTGTGGTTGAAGGGGAGGAGGGGGGTTGGCTTACAGGGAAGTACCTTCACCAAAGGGGGCGGCTTTGCATCACAGAAAAATGCACAACTGTCACACCGTAACCTGGTCAGCCATGAAACCATTTTTCAAAGCCTCTCTGATGCACAGTGTGCCTCTGTGTGCTCTTCTAATCGCCCTGGTGTCTGGCTGTTCAAAATTGGCCACCAGGCGATTTGCCTCAACCCCGCCATAAACGTCTCCCCCTTATTCTCACAGATATTATGGAGCACACAGCAAGCAGCAATAACAATGGGAATATTGCTTTCGCTGAGGTCTAACCTACTCAGCAAACAGTGCCAGCGCCCTTTTAAACATCCAAAGGCACATTCTACTACCATTCTGCACTTGCTCAGCCTATAGTTGAACTGCTCCTTACTGCTGTCCAGGCTGCCTGTGTATGGCTTCATAAGCCATGGGAGCAAGGGGTAGGCTAGGTCCCCCAGGCAGGGCCAGTGCAAGGATGTTTCATGCCCTAGGCAAAACTTCCACCTTGCGCCCTCTCCCCCCACTCCCCTCCTCCCTCAGGCACCCCCCCACGGCAGCTCCCCCCCTCCGCCCTGAGGTGCCCCCCCCCGGCCCCAGCTCACTCCTGCTCGGCGCACAAGCACGAACACCCCAAGCACTCCATGGCTGCTTCACTTCTCCCACCTCCCAGGCTTTCGGCGCCAATCAGCTTAGGGAGGCGGGAGAAGTGAAGGAGCCATGGTGTGCTCAGGGAGGAGGCAGGGAAAGGGTGAGCTGGGGCGGGGAGTTCCCCTGCGTGCTGTTCCCCACCCCTTACTTGCTGTAGACGTCCCTCCCCATGCTCCCCTGCCCCAGCTCCCTCCCCCTAAATGCGGGCAGCAATCAGGGCTGCCGAAGATCCCGCTGCCACCAAAGAAAATGGTGCCCCCCAAATGCCAGCACCTTAGGCGACCGCCTAGGTCACCTAAATGGTTGCACCAGCCCTGCCCCCGGGATAACTATTGGCGTTTCAACATGCCCAATTGTAATTTTCTGGTCTGGGAAGAAAGTCCCTTCTTGCAGCTTTTCGAACAGCCCGGAATTCCAAAAGATGTGAGCATCATGCACCTTTCCCAACCATCCCATGTTGATGTCAGTGAAACGTCCCTTGTGATCCACCAGTGCTTGCAACACCATTGAGAAGTACCCCTTGTGGTTTACGTAGTGTTTGGCAAGGTGGTCCAGTGCCAAGATAGGGATATGATTTCCATCTATTGCCCCACCACAGTTAGGGAACCCCATTGCAGCAAAACCATCCACTATGACCTGCACATTTCCAAGAGTCACTACCTTTGTTAGCAGAAGGTTATTGATTGCCCTGGCTACTTGGATCACAGCAGCCCCCATGGTAGATTTGCCCACTCCGAATTGATTCCTAACTGACCGGTAGCAATCAGGCATTGCAAGCAACACTATGCAGTCCCACCAGTCTGTGCTTGTTTGCCGGGCCCAGAATTGGCGTTCCACTGTATCAACCAGCTCCACTACTGCCATGATGTCCCGATTGCCACATCCCTTGCTTTCAGGAACATCTGCGTCCATGTCCTCCTCACAATGTTCCTCGTCCTGGCAACTCCTAGCTAGGCTCTGCACATAATACAGGATAATATGCAAGGTGTTTTGCACAAAAGCAGTGTGCAGCTGAGCGGGCACCATGTTATGGCATCCACACGGATAACCCAGGAAAAGAGGTGCAAAATGATTGTTTGCCATTGCTTTCAAGGAGTTAGGGAAGGAGGGGAGACTGATGACATGTACCCAAATGTTTTTGCCCCATCAGGCATTAGGAGCTTAACCCAGAATTCCAATGGGCAGCGGGGACTGTGGGATAGTATCCACAGTGCACCACTCCATGAGTTGATGCTAGCCATGATATTGAGGAAGCACTCCGCCGACATAATGCGTTTAGTGGGGACACACACAATCAGCTGTCTAAAATCGCTTACTAAAGATCGACGTCTATAAAATCGACCTAATTTCATAGTGTAGACATGCCCTGAGGCTAGAATCAGAGACAGGAAGGCAGCTCACTCCCTCTTCCATACAGCCAAAGGCGCTATAAATTACCTCACCAGCTTTTCAATTCTGCAGCTGGCTGCAGATCAATGGAAGGAAGAGTTCTCAAAGATTCTATGAGCAACATACAGAAGAGCTAGGATTTGGTTTCAGGGACCAGTGCCACAGCAAGAAAATGCAATGCATTGTCTATGTCCTTATTCCCTACAGAAAGAGGAAGGCACATACCTACATCTCCCATGAGCTCTCTTCTAGGTTAAGGAAAACAATGTGAGAGCACAAAAGCAAAGTTTCCATGAAAGCACATGGGGGGGGGATCCTCCTCTGAAACAAAGTGCCATGAGCACTGAGAACAAGATGGCTGCTGAACTCTGCACACAGAGAGCACTCAGTAATTTGAAGGATGCATTACACAGGAGACAAAAAGGCATCATTTTTTCCTAACTGCCTATGTTTCAGATTACTTATTATATGGCACTCAGAATCCTCTGGGTATGAGTGTTTCAAAACCACTATTATGATTATTACAATCCATGAGAACTGCAATCAGAAGAGCAAGTACGAACAATCAAGGGGAAAATATAATGCTGGAAAAAGCTGAGGTCAGTTGCCAATAGGTGAATGACTCATTTTTCACCTCCAGAGATCTCTGGAGCATCACTCCAAACCTCCTGTGACTAGCCCACTCCACTCATAGCCTATTCCAGTTCGTGCATTCATTCAGCATTGGGAGGTGAAGAGGGGGCAGCCAGGATTTCTATCTTCAAATCTGAACCATTCCCAGAGGATTGCACAGTCCCCACCCACTCTCATCCATCAAGGCAGATGACAGAGATATTTGGCTAAGGCTTGTGCTCGAAGGAATTCCAATTTCTTGCCAGCTGTGTTAGCTTTAGTGCCTGCCAGATACATGGTTGTTTAATTAGGAAAAAAAGAAGCCTTGAATAACATAGGCAGTTCTGTCTCATTTCTCAGCAGTGGGGTTCTCCAGAGGCTCCAGCTGGAGGGTTTGCCCGTATATTCCATGACCTTTACACAGGATAGAGCAGAAGCTAAGTACAAACAGAGTGGGAATGTTTGTGAACGCTCAAGTGTGATCTCCGATCATTACGCTCCTCACCTGTTGTAGATACATAGAGACAGATCCCTTCTACCAGGATAAATCACTGTAGCTCCATTGGCTTCACCAGTGGAGAGTCTCTGGCCCATGTGCTACAGATGGCCAGGAGCCATTTGATAAAGACAAGAAGAAACGCTTTTGTGATTATTTGTTCCTGGATCAAGCACAATGAGAGAGAAGTTCTGAATCCCTCCTAAAGAAACCACTAGGTACTCAGGGGGAGGGATAGCTCAGTGGTTTTTGCATTGGCCTGCTAAACCCAGGGTTGTGAGTTAAATCCTTGAGGCAGGGCATTTAGGGATCTGGGGCAAAAATCTGTCTGGGGATTAGTCCTGCTTTGAGCAGGGGGTTGAACTAGATGACCTCCTGAGGCCCATTCCAAACCCTGATATTCTATGATTCTCCTTTGCACTATCCCTGCTGCCCCCCAGTTATTTGTTCTGGTTCACCAGGCCTGGCAGTTGCTATTAGCCAACATCTACAGATAGAATGCAAGAAGGAATCAATAATATCAGTGTAACACACTCAGCAAGTGTGTCCTTGTCCAACTCCAGTGCCTAGGCCACATGGATAGTTGACATGTCTGCTCCTGCCTTTAAGCTAAGGGATCTGGTTCTTTTGTAGAGCTGAGTGACACACAGAATTTCACTTCCACGGGAAATCTTGACATTTTGAAGTTTCTATTTGCCCCAAACTGGAACCAAAAAAGAATAATCAAAATTTCCTGCTGAATGTGATTTCCAAACCAAGCAAATTTCAGAAATAGCTGAATGACTTTAGCAAAATGTTTCATTTCAGTGAAGCCAAAGCACTTTGTATATTATATTTATTATATTATAACCATGTCATATAAAAATCAAAGTGATAAAATCAAAACAATGTCAAACCAAAGTGCTTCGACTGTATCAAAACGAAATGTTTCAATAATTGTTCATTGAAAATGTTGATGAAATCAGTATGTTCCTGTGAAATGTTTCAATTTCATCCAATCAGCATTTTGCTAAAGAAAACTGTCCCACTGGAAAATTTCTGACCAGCTCTGCTCTTTGGGTCAGGTACGGGAGGTTCATTTTTTAGCTCCAGAGACTGAGTTCAGTCTCCTGATGACCTAGCCAGAGGTGTCATGAGGACACCATAAAAAGATAAATGAACATTATCCATTTGCAGATGGCATTTGTCCCTAAGATGGATAGTGTTGAAGGTCCACAAACAGGCTACACAATCTTCATACCTGAAATGTTTGGATGGAAACTCTGCCAACTCCATCCTCTACATCCGTAAACTTTTCCACAAATATCTTGTGCTAGGGAAAAGGAAAAGTTTCCCATGCAAAGCAAACCAAATGGTGCAAAGGTACAATCAATGAAAACTTCCCTTACACATGGTCTGATATTCCCCAAGCACAAAATGGACTAATACTCCATTCATTTAGTACATAGCAGATGGTCATCCAGGTTTGGCTCATCCTGTACTTGACTCCTCCGCTCATCTGGGAGTTCATTCTGTCTACTCTCTCCTCTCTGTGAAATGACTCTTTCTAAAATTGTCATTACATATGTACTCCCCCCTCATTCTCATCTATCCAACAATCTGAAATAGGTCAGTGACCTTAACTGTAGGGGCCCCATGGAAGTTTTGCTATTAATTTTATTGGGAGTAGGGCAAAAAGCTAAAGAGTGCTTCTAGAATATGCAGCCTGAGTTTCTCCAGACAATCAACAGAAGATTCCAGGGCACCTGTGTCACAGTTTTTCCCCCCTTTGAACTTTAGCGACCAGAAAGTGGGGACCTGCCTGTTCCCTTCTAAGCTTAATTCCTAGCTTAGATCTTATCACGCTGCCACCAACCCAAAATATAGTGTTTGGGTACACTGTCTGTCCCCCAAAACCTTCCTTGGGGGACCCAAGACCCAAACCCCTTGGGTCTTAAAAAAAGGGAAATAAACCATTCCCCTCTCCTTTCTTCCTCCCAGATTTTCCCCTCCCTGGGTTACACTGGGAGATCACTGTGATTCAAACTCCTTGAATCTTAAAACAGAGAGAAATTAACCTTTCCCTCCCCCTTCTCTCCTTTCCCCTCACCAATCCCTGGTGAGTCCAGACTCAGTCCCCTTGGGTCTCACACAAGAATAAAAAAAAATCAATCAGGTTCTTAAAAAGAAAAACTTTTAATTAAAGAAAGAAAAAAAGTAAAAATTATCTCTGTAAAATCAAAATGGAAAATGTTACAGGGTCTTTCAGCTTATAGAGACTAGAGAGACTCCTCTCCCCCTAACATAATATACAAGTTACAGCAACCAGAGTTAAAATCCTTCCAGCAAAATACACATTTGCAATAAAGAAAACAAACAAATGCCTAATCCGCCTTCTATCTAGTACTTACAGTATTGAATAGAAGAGACTTTTTCAGAAAGATTGGAGAGCCTGTATACATATCTGGTCCCTCTCAGACCCCAGAGAGAACAATGGACAAACAAACAAAGACTTCCCTCCACCGAGATTTGAAAGTATCTTGTCTCCTGATTGGTCCTCTGTTCAGGTGGTAGCCAGGTTTACTGAGCTTGTTAACCTTTTACAGGTAAAAGAGACATTAAACCTTTACCATCTGTTTATGACAACCTGCCCATTCAGTTTCACAACTCTCCGTTAGGCAGGTGCAGTGTCCAGAAGGGGAAGGTGATGGGAGAGGGATGGGATCTTTTGAATACAAGGGGAAAATCTGTATGCAAACCTCCTGTTTGTGCTTCATTTCCGAATATGTTACTCCTTGTTTGCAAATGAGAGAGCCATACCCCTTGTCAGCCCCTCCACATCATGTTGCCCAGTCCATGCACGCGTTTGGGAAGAGTGAGGACATGCCCAGCACACAGGCCTTCCTAAGTGCCCTACCCCTCTTTTTAGATATCTTTCAAGAGGATTTTAATTCTGATTTAGCTGCCACTTGGGATTTCATGTAAGTTCTTACCTAACAGCAGATGTAATGTGAAAACTGGAATGAGCATTGCGGCATGCTGCACGCTCAGCCCTGAGCCTTGCAACTCTCTGCAAGTTCCTATTATTTCCACTGAAAACTCAAGCTCTCAAATCTCCCACAGAGCGCTGGCTAATAAATAACAGCCCTTCACGCTTACTGCAGAGGGAAAGTTCTGTGTAATTTACAAACCTGGATTCATTAACCTTGCAACTCCCCTCTGAGGTAGATGAGTATGGCAACACTCATTCTACTGATGGGTAAGTTGAGGTACAGCAGGCAAGTGACTTGCTTAAGAGTATACAACAAGTCAATGGCAGAGCCAGGAATAGAAGCTGGGAATCCCAGTCGCCAGCTCTAACTATTAGACCATGCTTCTTCCCTTCAACCCATGAACACAGCTCAGCACTCACATGCAACTCTCTTTTTAAAACACCATTTGTTTTAATTTTTCCCTTATATACTTTTCATATGTTTCGGTTCACATGCCAGAGCAAAAGAACAGGTTCAGGACAGGGCCAGCTTCAGGAGTTTTGCCGCCCCAAGCAGCCAAAAAAAAAAAGAAAAGAAAAAGCCGTGATCGTGATCGCGATCTACGGCAATTCAGCAGGTCCTTCGCTCCGAGCGGGAGTGAGGGACCCTCCGCCAAATTGCCACCGAATACCTGAAAGTGCAGCCCCACTCCGGAGTTGCCCCCCCAAGCACCTGCTTGATAAGCTGGTGCCTGGAGCCGGCCCTGGTTCAGGAGTAGTTGGTCAACATAATTATGAAAATCCTTCATTCTTGCAGCCTTGTGAGGATACATTTATGACTCTTCTTCATTAGTACCACTAGGTGTCAGCATAGCAACACATTTGGCATTATGTAGTATTGCCCGCCATGCAAAGTTTGGAGGGGGAAGTTTCCTGTCTCCTACCTGTGGTAAGTTACAGTCACGGGGAGGATGCCATTGTAGTTTCCCTTCCTCCCACTGTACACTAGCATAGTTTCATGCATGCATGTGTTGTACATTCATGCCTGATAGCCTCCAGGTGTCATCTCTCTGTCAGCACAGCCCCAGAGGAGGTGAAGATCTTTGGAGGGTGTATGGGAAACTGAACTAAACTCAAGCACTCAGCCCCGTGCTGGAGGATGCTAGACCCACTCCTAGAGCTCCGTTTATCGAGTGATCTCAGTGTGCTTTACACAGGGGATGGTTTTACAGATGGGGAAACAGGGAAAGTGACTTGTCCAAGGCCACATAGCAATCAGTAGCTGTCAGGAACGGAACCCATCTCTGCTTTAGCCAGTGGGCCCCACTGCTTCTCATCAGCCAGATCCTCAGCTAGTGTAAATCATCACAGCTCCACTGAAATCAATCGCACTATGCCCATTAGCACCAGGGGAGGCTCTGGCCCAGTCTGTGTTGGAATGTTCTGTAACTTGAGTTTTGAGATCCTCATGGAGCCAAGATCACGACCTTTTCCCAGGTCAACTCCTTTGCATGCCATTCCTTTGAAAGGCTCACATTTTAACTCACCACTGGCGGATCTAGGGGGTTGGAACCAGCGCTGGGCACAATATTTGCATCAGATTAAGCCAATGTTTGAGATTTAGTATGTGCCCAGACTAGGTCACACAGCACATCTTCAAACAGCGGTCCCTCCAGGTGGCCTCTCTCCTAGGCCTCCTGTGCTTTCTCATATCTCACATCCCTTTAAGAAGGAGGCCAGGACCACCTACAGTGGAGAGGGGAGAGATGTTTGTCAAACTAGTTTGCAAAAATTAGGTCACTTTTGATCCATGCAAAGCCAACTGCACTGCAAGATGCAATTAATTCACAATACCCACTGCAAACCAAGCCCTGCAATGTTTCCACAGCCCTGGTGTTAACCTCTCACATTAACACACATACACTTCTCCACTGTGCTCTTAGGACATGTTTGTCTTCAAAGTAGCCACCCCACCCTTCCCAAAAATCACATCCCACTGCCAATATAAACCAGTGTGTTCCTGTCTCAGCTCCCTTAGGCGTATGAGGAGGCTGCACTGTACATGAAACAAGTTAATGGGTGGAGTGAGCTTTTAATCTTCATTTTGACTGGAAACTGATGCTGGACCCCCTCCCATTACAATGCCCTGTACTAGCTATGCTGGTTTCATTGCTCAAAGAGGCACTTCTCCTTGGGTGGAGCTTGTCCTGTCTCTACTGAAGGTCTCACGAGACCCTAAATCTGGCCCTGTTCTCCCACTGCCTTGGCAGCGCCGCCATCCTTGTGCCCACCTGATGTTACAAGTGTCACCCAGACAGAGAGCTAATGAATTGGAGCATTTAGTGTCACCTGCCGTGCTGCTGGAAGTGAAAAGGGTTCAGACGCAGCCAGCAGAGCGGGCAGTTCGCTGCAAAATTCATAGTATTTTCAGGTTTCTGAACAAATGCTTCAAAACGTGCTTTTCCAGATGTGAAAACACAGCTAACCCACTGCCTGTGAGACCCATATTAGGAGGCTGTGGGTCATTGTTCCTTCTAGTGACTGCATCATATGAAAGGACAAGAGCCTACTAGGGCCAGCCAGAGTGAATTAAGCGAAACCAAATTAAAGCCACTTTAATTCTGACTGAGAGCATCCGCACAGGGATTTAACGAATCTACTTTAAGAGTTAACTTGCATTAACTTTCCTGAGGATACCCATGTAGATAAGCTCTGGGGTATGTCTACACAGCAGCTGGGAGCAAGCCTGCAGGCCAGGTAGACAGCTTCACATTAGAAAGTTTCAGAGTAGCAGCCGTGTTAGTCTGCATCCGCAAAAAGAACAGGAGTACGTGTGGCACCTAAAGGTATGTCTATACTGCTCACCGGATCCACGGGTCGTGTCGATGTATCGGGGATCAATTTATCATGTCTTATCTGGACACGATAAATCCATCCGCTAATCGACGCCCATACTCCTCCTCGGCAGGAGGAGTAAGCAGCGTTGACGGAGGAGCCACGGCAGTCGACTTGCCGCCGTGAGGACGGCCAGGTAAGTCAAACTAAGATACTTTGACTTCAGCTATGCAAATAGCATAGCTGAAGTTGCGTATCTTAGCTGGAACACCACCACCACCCCCGTGTAGACTAGCCCTTAGAGACTAACAAATTCACACTAGCAAGGCCCCAGCTAGTGCACTAATAAAAATAGCAGTGTGGATGTGGCAGCTTGGGCTCTCAAGCCTACCCAGCCCCCTGGGTCTGAGTTTGGGTGACTAACCTGAACCTTTGCCAGAGCCACAACATCCACCCAGTTACTTTTAGTGTGCTAGCTTGAGCCCTGCTAGTGCAAGTCTGTCTGCTCAGGCTGGGAGGCTCGCCCTCCCCTGCAGCATAGGCATATCCTTAAGGTGCATCTATACTACCCTCCGGATCAGCCGGTAGTGATCGATGTATCAGGGATCAATTTATTACATCTCATCTGGACGCGATAAATCGATCTGCTAATCGACACCCGTACTCCACCTTTGCAGGATGAGTAAGCGGAATTGACTGGGGAGCCGCAGCAGTCGACTCGCCGGCCTGAGGACGGCCAGGTAAGTCGAACTGAGTTACTTCGACTTCAGCAACGCTATTCACGTAGCTGAAGTTGCGTATCTTAGTTTGAATCTCCCAGCTAGTGTAGCCCAGGCCTTAGTGTCTTCTTTAACAGCTTGGAGTGATGTGTTGGGTGCCAGCGATCACTAGGTGCCACTAAAAGGACAAGAAAGGGACAGAAAGGAAAAACTTTTGGGCAAGTTTGACCTGGCAGTTTCCATTGTTCTAGTAAAATTCTCAGCTAGGGAACCAGATGCTGATCAATTTGCAGTTGCACCAAGCACATTATACAGCAGAGGGCAGCAGGAAACCGCATGGATGAAACACAAAGTGAAGTTTTTCTTTGTAGCAGGGAGGCCATCCTTACAGCATGGCCGATGCCTTGTATGTACACAAAAGTTGTGCTGTTTTAACTATACCAAGAGAGCTGAAGCAGAGCAGCCCCCGTCCTGGGGGCACAGCGATACCATAGAAAGGTGCTTATTCTTGTGCAGGAAAAGGCATAAACTCTCCCAGCATAAAGCACCTTTATACCAGTATAATTGTGCCCACGTTAGGGGCTGTTCCAGTATAACTAATATTGGTAAAAAAAAAAAAAAAATTACACCCCTAACCCACATAGTTTTAGTGATACAGACACTGAGCACAGAGCAGGCCTAAGACTTCAAAGGAGTGTGCTCCTGTGTCAAGGTGTTACCCTGCCCGCACTTCCACCTTTCAGATGTACAGCCAAGGCCCTCCTGCTCTCTAGAAGGCCCCTTTCTATCAGAGCAGGAGTGGGCATCATGATGTCCTGGGAAAATTCCAGTTCTGCCTCCCTGAAACTGCTCCTACCCTGCAGTTTCATTTGGATCTTTGTAGGGCCAGACCCTCTGCTGGTGTAACTGACATAGCTCCATTGAAATCAATAAAGTCACACCAGTTTGCACCAGTGGGGGATCTGGCCCAATGGGTGTAGTCTCACTGTTAAACAGCAGCTATGTTTCGAAATCCAAAGGTGACTGCTCTGGGCCCTGTGCATCAGTTTGCAGAGTATGGTGAATGCTTTGAGATCTCTGACGCTGGAGAGAGTAAAGATCTGTCACTGTGGCAGATATTCCTCTCAGTCAGAGGCCTAACAAACACTTGTGCCCAGTACGATGTACCACCACCATTTCAGAAATGGGTCACCAGAACATGTCCTCCATCCCTGCCCCCCAGCCTCTCCCCTTGCAGTCCAAATCACCCCCAGTCTGGAACTAGTGGCCAAAAACTCCTCTTCCCTCCTGACTAATCCCCTTGAGAGTGATGGTTTCTGAAGTGCATCATAACTGATACTTCTCCCAGGCAAGGGGTTTCTTCTTTCCCAGGCTCTTGGATTTCTGGCTCCCTTTCTATCCAATCCAAGGTGTCTCCTCCACACACTGACCCTCCAGGATGCAGTTCAAAGCCTCAAAACAGGATAAGCAGGAAAAGCTGCCCCGGCTCTCCCTCCGTTGACATAGTTTCGGTCTAGTTCTTGGTGTCAAAGAAGGTATTCACCTCCCCGGCAATTTATAGGCCCCATGTGCTGGCTGCTGCAGCTGCTGAGGGGCCCCAGGAGGGAAAAAGAGGAAGGAAAGCCTCTGAGATGTTCAAGTGTGGCCTCCATGGCAAACAACCCTTTTCTGTTATTCTGGAGACTGAGACCAGCTTACATCCCTGCGTCCAATGGTAAATCACAGCCGGGCTAGGTTAGAGGGCACCATCCCTCTCCCTGGGAGAAAGGAGCTATCTAAAAGCAAATTCCATGTTTCAATTGAGTTCGATATTGTTGCAGCTGACTGCCAAGGTAACAGCAAGCAAACACCAGGGGATTTGGGGTTTGAAACAGAAATATCGCCTGGGATTTAGGGCCAGGATATAATGACTCAGACCAGCCGGCACATCAGTGCTTAGGAGCGCAAGCAGCCCTGTCATGCTCAGCTTCACCTACAAAGGCCCCCAGCATTGTTCCTTGGACCAGGCCCTCTCTGTAAGGCAAGATGTACATGCCAGAGGCCTGCATTGCTAAACTGGCACACTTCCAGTCCAATTGCTGAGTAAGCACTGGAGCCATGAGAGCATCCTCATTTTAAATGGCCTGTCAGGAGGGGATCTGACCTGACTTGATGGTCTCTGGGGTAGGGTTGCCAACCCTCCAGAATTGTCCTGGAGTCTCCAGGAATTAAAGATTAATCTTTAATTAAAGATTATGTCATGTGATGAAATCTCCAGGCATTCATCCAGCTAAAGTTGGCAACCCTACTCAGGGTGGGGGGGGGACTGGAATTCAGGATCCCCAGTTCCTTGTTCCTTCAGGGTGCTGTGGCAACAGAAGCCTCATCTTGCAGGTGATGGGCCCCTCCAGCAGATTTGAGAGCAGACATTCTGCAGGTAGACCAATGTGAGGTTTAAGGAAGGAGTGTAGAATATGTATCGAGGATGCTGGGATCCTTGAGAGGAGGATGGGCGATGGTGCCCATGGGGAGGGGAAAGGATCTGCAAGAGGACACTCCCTTAGATGGTCTCTAACCTTCTGTTTGGGCTGCTGTGTGCTACTGAAATCCTATGGGGGCATCAATGGAAGATTGGAACTTAGCTGGTACTTCATGAGCTCTGCCCAAGTCCTCCACATGGATCCCATTATGCCCCTCCCCCACTGCTGAACCCAGGCCTGTTCTATGCCCCCTCCTCTGCTTTGGACAGCATGCCTGTCATTGGTATCGCTCCTCAAAGCCCTACTCAATTTCACCATCTTTCCCATCTGGTAGCCTAGCTCCCTGAGCACCCCACACTCAACTTTCGTCTCAGCCACCAGCCAGCATGCCCCAGAAAAAGTGGTCCAGCACATTCAAACAGCCAAGCTATGGCAGACCTTGTAGGGCAGAGCAGGGAGAAATGAGCATACAGTAAGAATGCCCTGCTGCCAGTTCTCTCCAGTGGGTGGAGGAAAGAGCTGCTGATTCAAGCAGGTGATGAGGCTAGGTGTGCTGAGGAACTGGATCCTGAGTTGCAGCCAAGAGCCAAACCTGGGTGCCAAAACCCCAGAAAGCTGGATGCAAGCAGAGGTGCATTGAGAAAGGGGTGGAGGAAATGCGAGGCCTGTGTGCCAGAGAGTCCTGACTGCCAAGGCTGAGCACTGCAGCACCTAGCTGGGATGCCAGGTGACCTGAGACATGGGTCTCTGTAGTACTGGAAAGCTCCATATATGTCTCCAGTGCTGTTCATTACTAATAATATCACCTAGAAGGCACTGTGGAGGTGCTGTTCCAGACTACCCCACCAATAGCAGCAGAAGGAGCTGTGTCGGACAGCCTCAGCCACACCAATGGCAGCGAAGCAGATAAGATGTAATTCACTAGTACAGGGAATATGGAGATAAACTGGAGTAGGACAGTGAGAACAGCCCCATGTTTCTTCTCCCAATAGATTGTGTCTGTGCTTTGATTTGGAAACCTCTTTCTATCCCTCAACCCTCCCCCGCTCCCCAACCTCTCACTGCCAAACCAGGTCTGTCATCACCTAGGAGAATGATGATTTCAGACATCTCTTCATTACTGTCAGCAATAACAGTCTATTAACCTCCTGCGCCCCACCCAGGCCTCAGGCCAAGAGGCAGGAGAGCAAGTTATCCCCAGATGAAAGGAGATTGTGTTTCACACTGAACAGGTTGGGGCTGCCCTGTGTATGTCCCTGAGCCATTGACTTGCTGGAATGCGTGGGGCTGTGTCCTCCCCAAACACCTGTAGAAGGAACACAGGGGGAGGGGAGCTGGTGTTTACACTCATTTGGATGTTGCAAGAACTACGTGACAAGTGGTTGAACTGCAACTGGGTGTGAGGGAAGCTGTGAGGGGAGTGGCACTGAGCATACCAAGTCATTCCTAGGGACTCATTGAGGGCGCCCCAAATAGCTCAGCTCCCAGCATCACGGCTTCACGGTGAATTTTGTGCTCGTGAAAGGTGCCAGTGTGATGGATCTGGAGCCCCTGTTTATCCCTCAGAACAGGGACAGTAAGGGCAGGCATCCCCACTGCCCTCACGTTGCCCTATTAATTAAAGGGGGACTGAGACCACCAGCCCCTCTGACTGTGTCACTGAATATGGTAACAACCCCCACTTGCTGCCAGTCGGAGTCAACCCATGGAGCTGAGACCTAGAGGTGATGAACTGTCTCCTAGTACCTACCCCACCCACTCACCTTTTGAAAAGGAAAACAGCTACAGTACACAGTAGTTACCCACCGCCGCCGAATCCCAACCAGTCTCCTTGAACTCACTTAACTCTACTGCTCAGCCTGACCTCTAAAGACCAGTGCCAGTCCCTCCCTAATACACTCAGCATGAGATCCCATCCTGCTGTGCAGCATGTCACTTACACAAGGCATCTTCAGTCTTAGCAACAAGGACCCAGCTCGTGCTAATTAGAGATGGGCGCTCTGCAGGGCACGTGACCCAGCACAGCTGCTGAGCAGAATGACTTGAGAAGTGCCTTTGAAGAGCCTCAATCCAAGTACTAATTTTTGGCTCCCCACAGACTAAACCACAGAAAAGATTTTCTCTAACGACCTCGTCTGGCAGGATTCTCACTCTTGGTTCTTAGCTTTGTAGCCCACAACAGGGAAACTCCCTGAGTGCTAAGATTTTAACTCCTGAGGGCAGATGTAGTGTGGAATAGGGTGCAAGTTAGGCTCCTTACTGCTGAGGCTGGTGCATGCCACCTGTCTACCAGGTACAAATTCCTCCCTCTCAATGTTCTAGTCAGCTCCTTCTTGGCTGTGGGGGGCGCAGAAGTCTGGATCTCCCATGACTCTAGCCCTAGCAGCTCTTCCCCACTTCTCCTTTCTGTGCCCTCACTCTGTTAAGTGGCTCTGTGGTGCTCAGAGTGTGAGGCCCTTGCCTCAGTGCAGGGGCGCATTTTTTCTTTGGTGCACTGGCATGGCCCTTAAGTGCTTCAGTGCTCAGCCATGGCACCCTGCACACCACCCTAGTGTTTTCTCCCCACACTTTGTGCCCTCTCTGTGCTCCTATGCTCGAGTCCAGCTTTCTGGTTACGCCCACACTTCGTCATGTCATCCACTTAGGAGTGAGTCCATAAAGGTGCAAAGCTTGTCTACAGCTGTCACCCCCACCTGCTCAAAAAAGTGGGGACGCCCTCTGCTTCCTCCTCAACGCACCCCAACATGAGGCCAGCTCCCGTGGTGCAGACTCAGCCTCCCTCTGCAGGGCACAGCAGGACAACACTGTGATCTTTACCACTATGTGGCCTTCTTCTAGCAGAAGGGTGCCAAGAAGGGATTCACTAGCTGGCTCTGCTGTTCTGTCGGTCATAAAGTGACATTAGCGATGGCTAGTTTCTGATTCCCATGGGAACGTGTCCTCATTTTGTTTATCTTGAATGCAATAAAATTAAATTAAATTTACACACACAAAAAAAGATGGGGCATTAACAGTAGAGTAAACACACCTATCTCCTGGTTCTCATCCCTGTCTGCAGCTAAGCAGCTCAGCTACCAAACTGGTCATCTCAATGGGATTAAACTCAGACTCCACCCCAAACAAGAACTGAAACCAAAACATACTGCTGGAGACTTTAAACAAAATCCATTCACTTGTTTCACAGTGGCTAGGGGCAGATATTACCTTGAGACCTGGAAGGGCCCTGGCTGATATCCTTGCTCTGCCACAGACTTCCTGTGTGACCCCAGGCAAGACACTTGCTCTGTGTGCCTCAGTTCCCCAGCTGTACAATGGGGAGAACAGCACTGCCCTACTTCACATTAAAGCGTGAGGTGCTCAGCTACTACAGGAATGGGAGCCCCATAAGTACTTAAGCTAGAGCTGCTAAAGCGGCCAGGAAAGGCTATTTTCATGGTATTAGTCTGCCAGACTAAGGCTGTCTGCACTTTTCAGTGGAGATGTCAATTCCAGCCGGAGCAAACATTCCCACACTAGCAATGATCAAGTGAGTGCACTAAAAAATAGAGTATAGCTGCAGCAGGGTGAGCAGCAGGAGGGGCTAGCCGGCCCCAGGACATACACGTTCGAGACCTAGTTTTACAGGAAGGGGATCTGGTTTTGCTGGATTCAAAGCCCCCCATGTCAGATGGGGCAGGGGTAGGGAGAGATACTGAATCTGGTGTTCACACAGACCCATGCCTAATCTGAGCCTCTGGGCTCTTATCTGAGCCAAACCTCAGCTGGTTTACAGGGTAACCTGTCACTCCCAGCTGCTGTATGAGAAGGGCAGCTGGGGATTATTATTGCAGAGACGGAGAGAGGTTTTTAAAGGCAATTTATTTTAAAAAGTTTTATTGAAACCCTAGTAAACGGACCTGGTGTTCAGCTGAAAGGCTTTGTAAAAATACCCTTTAGCGTGATCTATTCTCACCACCCCACTGTGCCGGGGGTTAAAGATTAACAGAGTCACTTTATTACAGCTTCTGAAGAGCCCAGAATGGCAAATACTGTAAACATGCCCTGTGCTACACATTTGTAACCCACAGTGGCTCCCAAGGTGTTTGTATTCGCCAGCTCCTCAGCGCTGCTCACCTGCTACCGGCCTGATGAAAGGGAGAGTTCTGGAAGAATGTTTTATGTATGGGGGAGGGGGAAAGGTAGCAGAGCTCCTTTGAAAGGCTCAGGCCACTATTCTTGAGCTGCTTTTCCAGCCACTGACCAGCTCTAAGAACAATGCCTTGGTTTTAATTAGAACATGGTAGTACAGTATTTCTGCTTGGTGGACGCAGGGCTGCCCAGAGGATTCAGGAGGGCTGGGGCAAAGCAATTTCAGAGGGCCCCTTCCATAAAAAAAAGTTGCAATACTATAGAATACTATAAGCTTGTCAGGGCCCCTGCAGGACCCGGGGCCTGGGGCAAATTGCCCGCCCCCGGGCAGCCCTGGGTGGACATACTTTGTATTTCAATAGCCAGAATAAAGGCCGGTTTATCTCATAGCGCGTTGGCTCTTGCGTGGCATATTGTAGGTAACTTGCTTGACTGAACTGCAGAAACGGTTGGTCTGAGAGTCTCAAGTGGGCTAAAAGTCAAGATGGTGTAACCCACATACTGATTTTAGAGCACTGGTGTTCAAGCTATGGACGTGCCCCTGGGGGGTGGGGACAATAACATTAGTGGAGGGGGGGCAGGGAGGGAGGCACAAGGTGAAGCTGGCAAGGTATCTGGGCCAGGACAGAGCAGGGAGTTCTCTTTATTTGGGCCAGAAAAAACTTTTTGACCAAATGGAAATATTCAAGAAAAGTTTCCAGGTTTGTTTCCCCCCCTTTACACTGAAAAAAAGGCTAAAATATAAAGGGGAAGGGGGGGGCTAGCAACCAGAAGTCAAAATGTTCTGCTGGTTTTTCATTTAAATCCTAAATCTTTAAAAGAATCACAGTTTTTATGTTTTTGTCAATTTTCCACACAGGGGGAGCAGGGGAGAAAAAACCCTTTTCCAGCCAGTTCTATGCCCCTTAAGCATCCTTCCCAGCAGGTAAATGAAGGGCAGGCGTGGAATGGCTGGTGCCTCCCCCAAGGGAAGGTTCTGCTGTGCCAGAATACTGCTGGCACAGCAGAACCTGAAGAGCCAGTAAACCCTTCACCAGCCCTGCTTTCAAAGGTCTATTTAAATCCAAGGCAACACAATTGTACTGGAACATGTAGGGAAACTTGTAGATCATTGATTCCTTCTGCAAAACCAGCAAACATCTTCTATCACTCCACAATACTGAGGATTGAAAAACATATTCCTGGAAGAGTTATGTGGAAGCCAGCCTTGTATATTAGCAGTAGCAGTCAAAGTAATACCCTCTCCGAAGAGTCTACAGTCTAAGGACCTAGCCTCTTCCCTGGACCATGCTGCTTCTTATGGTTTGGATTAATTCTGATGAATTCCACGTCTCCTGAAGCTTGCCCATCTCGAGTAAGGATAATTGGGGCATAACCTCCGCTTGTTCAAGTCTTTAGGGAGCCTCAGTTTATTCTCTCCATGCTGGCAGGTCAGTGCTGTAACAATCACAGAAACATATTTCCACACTAATCTCCATGCTAGAGTTAATTTCCGTGTCAACATTTCCCTGATGTTGCATGGAAGAAATGTGCAGGATTTTGTGTCCTTCTCACTGCAGGGCACATAGAGGTTGTGAGAGTGAAATCAAGCGATGCAGCAGCATGTCACACAGAGGTAATAAAAACACTCCTCTGAGAAAGGTCCACTGATCAAAACAAGAATATCGTGTAAATGTTAGGCTGATGAGACCCATGGAAGTGACTCTCTTCTGATGTTTGGGCAGGTAGCAGCCTCAGGTTCCAAACTGGAGGCAGCTGAGGGAACAAGGTCCCATGGACCATTCCCCCTCATCTTGATTTGCTGCTCTCCACAGCATCATGTTTTCCCATTTTGCCCACTGTGTTTGCACATGCAGAATCCCCGCTAGTGCCAGGCACCCGGTGCTGAGCAGCACTCATGCTGCATCACCCGTACAGTTTAAATTCGGTATCAGTAGTATATTGCTGAATCTCACATTTAATTTGCAGAGGAGAAAACTGGGAAGCATTCATCCACATTTGGGATAACCACCGCCATCACCTCTAGGGCTGATTATTAAACTTCCTGATCCTCGTTTCAGATCCAGAGCAGGACTCAAGCCTGAGCAGCAGGACTGGGCAGATGCCGAGGAGATAAGGAATCCGCCCTGAGCACAGACAGCTAGGGAGGCAACTTCAGCCCAAGCACTGGGATAACCTCCATGAGGTTTATGCAGCCAGCCCTCCTGCAGACTAGAACAGGAAGATACATGGAGCAGCTGATTCTCTGAGCCTTCCCCCTCTCCCATCCTGCCCATGCCTCAACCCCATTCCCCCTACCCCCCCCACACAGCCCATGCCTCCTCCCTCTATACCAAGCTGAGCTCTGCCTCCAAGACAGTTTCACCCCACATATATACACCCCTTTACCCCCTGCCTCAAACAAATGGCCCCTGGTGCAGCAGAACCATGGCAGTGCTACATCCTGGAAAGTTTCCTCACCCTTAGAGGAAGGGTCTGGTTTTACTCCTTTATTTTTGATCAAAAATGCCTTTAACCAGAGTATCATCCGCTTTGGGATATCTGCTGCTGGATTTCATCATGTCTGTAGGGACTGAGCCGGGGATGAACTAATCTGCCCCTGTATGATTAATTTAAATTCCATCTAAAAGGAGCAGTGCAGGAACTCACCTGGCTCTGCTACAGCTCCAGCTCATCGGGCTGCCAGCAAAACAGCACATTAACAGGAAACACAGAAGGTCCATACCACTTCCAAAATGAGGTTAAGGGACAATGAAAATCATTAAGGCTGCTGCCCTCAGTGCAACAACTTTAATTCCATTATGGGATGTGTGCCTCTCATGGAGGAGCTAAATTGGCATAGTGGGGCAAATACATTGGTAGGAGAGAAATGTAAGCATGGACACTCCCATAGTTTGGTCAATGTAAGACAGCTTACAATCGACCTAACTCTGGTGTAGACTAGCCCTAAGGCCCTTATATGTCCCCATTACCATAGCATCTCACAGCCTTTAGTGTATTTATCCTCACACCACTCCTGTGAGGCAGGGCAGGGCTATTATTCCATTATGCAGACAGGGAAACTGAGGCACAGAGTGGCTAAGTGACTTTGCCCAAGGTCCCATGAGAAGTCTGTGGCAGAGCAAGGAACAGACCCTACATTTCCTGGGTCTGAGGCTAGCACCCTGACCACTGGCTCATGTTTGGGCAGGTAGCAGCCTCAGGTTCCAAACTAGAGGCAGCTGAGGGAACAAGGTCCCACAGACCATTCCCCCTCATCTTGATTTGCTGCCCCCACATTACATTTCCACGCTGGCTATCCTGCCTCTTGCTATTGGAGGACTGGATGAAAAGACAACCCTCTGGGACCCCTGCACTCATCCTTCATTATCCAGGTGTGCAGCAGGGTGCCAAGGGCTGGGCACTCCATTTCTGCAGCACTCCCAGCCCATCACTTTGTCCTCAGTAATCAAAAGCTGCAACTGACGTTTGAACCCAAGTATCCTGTCTGGAATGGAATTCGTTTTTGGAAGCAATTAGTCCAAAGTACAAGTTTTAGTTTTTAGTGTAGCTCTAAGGAATACATTAGCCCCCGCAAGACTTTTGCATCACCTTGTGGATGAAAGAAGCATGGAGAGTAATCACGAGGTGGGGACAGCTGGTTTTCCTGATTCCACTGGCCATGCTAAAGGGAGAAAGTCATCCTGAGAAGCAGAATATAAGCACATGAGTGAGCAATGCCCCCATTGATGTTATTTGCTAAAAACAGAACCATGTTAGAACTGCATGACTGATCCGCTGGGTATCCATGCAACAGTCCTTTGCACAGCCCTTAAGGTCACGTAGCCCTGAGGCGAAGTGATGCCACGCACTCACGACATGTGCCATTCCCCTTATCTGCAAGCCACAGAGAAATACCAAGCTATTGTTTCCCTTTCCCATGACTACAGTCCTAAGAGAATCATAGAAAATACATCCCTGATGTTAATTAATGTGAAAAGAAGTCAGGAAAAACCAATTAAACTTCGTCTAGCACCACGGATCATGTTAACTGAACAGATAAGCCGCTTTGTAACACTGGCAGACAATCCCCTGTGCGAGCTAGGAAGAGGTCTGGGTAGAGACAGAAACAGTTTATTTTGAACCATGATCTCCTCACTGGGCAGTTGACATCCAGAATTCTCCCATGCATTGTGAGCACAGTCCCAGTGCAAATAATAAATTAAGTTGTGGCTTGGGTTAAACCTTGTTCTTTGAAGCTGGATGTAAATTCCACCTTTCAGTCAGGATGAATGTAAAGAAGTGACTGAAATAATAGTCTCCTCACCCAAAACACAGGCACATATCCCTGCCCAAAATAAAGACAAACCCCATGCTGCCCAGAAATGGGAGCTGGGGAAGATTTTGCTGGGTAGTGAATTACTGGCAGGAGGGGCTGTATAAAAGAAGCAGAAGCCGGAACACAGATAGCATGTTTACACTGTGATACAAGACTTGGGTCATGACCGTGGCTGGCCCTGCTCAGCTGACTCAGGCTTGCGGGGCTCAGGCTGTGGCATAGTGTAGACAGTCAGGTTCGGGGCTGGAGCCTGATGATCTCTGGGACCCTGCAAGCAGGGAGGATCCTAGAGCTCAGGCTCCAGCCCAAGCATTTACATTGCTATTTTTAGGCCAGCAGCCCGAGCCTGAATCAATTGACCCTGGTTCAAAGACTCAGTTCCGTTGGGTTTTTCATTGCCATGTAGACATACCCTGAGACAGACAACCTAGACAAGCATGGTATGTGACCCTGGGAGAAGCCAGAGATGGGGCTTCTGTGTCTGGTGCTTGCTGAAGAGGCATGGGGCTCTAAGCCAAGAAACTTTCTCCTGTTCTTTGGTTCCTCCCATATGCAGGGAAACAGGACAGCATGTACATTCTTCGTAAACACATAAGATTGCACTGCAGAACATGCCTGACTATCGTCAAGTTTTCCTCCTAACTGGAACAACTCGTAACACTCTGGATTTCACTTGGGGTGATCACTCAGGTCAGAGGAGTACCACCACTACTACCAACATTCAGACACACTCTTGTCCTGCTTTCAGAGCTCTCCTCCTGCAGCTTTCTACCTGACGGGCAGGGCTGGCTCCAGGTTTTCTGCCGCCCCAAGTGGGGAAAAAAGAAATAAAAACACGGCAGCGCAATCATGCCACCTCACTCTTCGGCAGCAATTCAGCGGCAGGTCCTTCACTCTAAGAGGGACCCTCTACCGAATTGCTGCCGAAGACCCAGACGGGCCGTCGCAGTATCAGCCAGAGAGCCACCCCTTGGTATTAGCCGCCCCAAGCACCTGCTTCTTTAGCTGGTGCCTGGAGCCAGCCCTGCTGATGGGGTCCCTGATTGGCCAAGGAGATACTGGACAATGATCCACTATGACAGTACCGCCCAGCAGAGTGTCTACTCTGAAAAATAAAGAGCATGAGTGGGACTTTTAAAAGCACTCAGCATTGGCCTAACTCTGCCCCCATGAAGTGAATGGCCATAGTGGAGTGGGGGAAGAGTAGGCCAATCCTGAGAGCATGTGAAAATCCCTCTTGATGTACAAAAGATGAATAATAGTAACCAAATTAACAGTAACCAAAAGATCCCTTCAGAGTATCTCGTATCCATTCAGCTTCATTTTGGTGGTTGTCACACCACTGAGGTACCTACCTATCTCACATGTGCATGTCAACTGTATTACAGACATGCAGGGTAGTGGCATGGGTATAGTTAGCCATATGAACACAAGCACAGGACCCAGATTCACACATTAAATTGATCCTACCTATGGCAGAATTTAAGGCTATTACTACCATCAATGCCTATACAAGGTTGCTTAACTTGCGAGTCAGTCAGTAGATTCTGTTGCATTCATAATTCCAGCACGGCAGATCTGCAGATGGATCTGATTATATTTATTTCTGTTGGCACATGGATGATAGTAAATATTCTTTAAGGCCGTATTAAATGACACCTTTTATTAACCTCTCAACACCTGCTTGAAATATAATCTGACAAAGTCCATAAATCTCCACACTCTGTTATTGAAATAACACTTGCCATCCTTAGGAAGAGGTTTCCAAGTAGATGGTACACAAGGAGGTGCTCGGCAGATGAACAGTGGGAAATCCATGCCAGTTTAGTAGCATGCCACACACTACATAATCCTGGAACTCAAAGAAATAGCCTACTGAAGGATAACAGCCCTGGAATTATTCAGCAGCTGAGTAATGGGGAATGACCCCACTATGCCAGAAATACAACAAATCATCTCTGGAGGAACTGAACATTAAGATCTGTCAGTAAAAAGAGTGAGGTGAGCTAAACTCTGGAAGGTCACCAAGAACCAAAATACCAAGGCAGTGATAATGCCATGTGCTGTCTGATAGTATGGAAGGAGGACAAAAAACACAGAGAGAGTCAAGAACCTGTAACCTGAGACCTGGCATGGTGTCGGGATGCTGAAGATTTCAGTCTTTGTGCTCATGTAATGTGAGGAGGTCAGTTCAAGCCAGTCCTATGAAGGTCTTTGAAGATAACCGTCCACAACAGCTATATTCCACCAGAACGGTCAGCCAGAAAAGCTGGACAGAATTTCCTCAGCAGCTGGCTCACGAATACAGAACTTGCTACCAGAAGAAATCAGATTCCTCTAAGGAATGGGGATGGGAAGAAACTTTACTGAAGGATTTCTGGCAACTTCCTCTGAAGCAGCAGGTGCTGGTCACTGTTGGAGAGAAGATACTGGACTAGATGGTGTCAAGTATCAGAGGGGTAGCCGTGTTAGTCTGGATCTGTAAAAGCAGCAAAGAGTCCTGTGGCACCTTATAGACTAACAGACGTTTTGAGCATGAGCTTTCGTGGGTGAATTCCCACTTCGTCAGATGCATGTAGTGGAAATTTCCAGGGGCAGGTATATATATGCAGGCAAGCTAGAGATAATGAGGTAGTTCAATCAGGGAGGATGAGGCCCTGTTCTAGCAGTTGAGGTGTGAAAACCAAGGGAGGAGAAACTGGTTCTGAAATTGGCAAGCCATTCACAGTCTTTGTTTAATCCTGAGCTGATGGTGTCAAATTTGCAGATGAACTGAAGCTCAGCAGTTTCTCTTTGAAGTCTAGTCCTGAAGTTTTTTTGCTGCAGGCAAACTAGAGATAATGACACCTCAACTGCTAGTACAGGGCCTCATCCTCCCTGATTGAACTACCTCATTATCTCTAGCTTGCCTGCATATATATACCTGTCCCTGGAAAGGCACTACATGCATCCACTACATGCATCTGATGAAGTGGGAATTCACCCACGAAAGCTCATGCTCCAAAACATCTGTTAGTCTATAAGGTGCCACAGGACTCTTTGCTGCCTGGACTAGATGGATTTGTCAGATCCAGTCTGGCATTGCCTGTGTTCCTAGGCTGATCACAGACCTCAGCACCTGCAGAGCAAAATGCAAATCCACTTTCTTGACTTGCCTTTTCCACAATAATGCCTACAAAAATTCTAATCCAGGGAGAGAAAGAGTGAACTCTATCATTATGTGGAGAGTACACATCATTTTGTGAAACACTTAGACATGATTGGTGCTGGATAAGAAGCTAGTTGGGTGTTTGCCCCTTCATGAAAACCTGACCTCCTGTTACAATTACATAAAGAGTTTAGATCATGTCTTAGAAGGATGATCCTGTTTCCACTCTAGTAGAGTAGATTATAGATGCTTCCTTCTTCATGAAAAAGGCTACTGTAGTGCCCATCTTTAAAAAAGGGAAGGAGGAGGATCCAGGGAACTACAGGCCAGTCAGCCTCACCTCTGTCCCTGGAAAAATCATGGAGCAGGTCCTCAAGGAATCAATTCTGAAGCACTTAGAGGAGAGGAAAGTGATCAGGAGCAGTCAGCATGGATTCACCAAGGGCAAGTCATGCCTTCTATGCCTAATTGCCTGGCTCTATGAATGAGGGGAAAGCAGTAGATGACCTCCTGAGGTCCCATCCAACCCTGATATTCTATGATTCTATATTTCTATGAGTGCTGTTACTTATCTAAGATCTGGACTGTCCACTAGCTTTCTGCTCAGAGACACACTTCACAGCAAAGTGCTACACTGCTCCTTGTTTACCTTTATTCCCCTGTCTCTCTTTTCTTGAAGCTGGTGTGAAAGTAAGATCTCCATATTGAAGTTTCCAGGTCATCTAGAATAATCATTATATTTATCTTCATGCTCTTTGCAATGCTCAGTTAATCTGAGCTCACTGGTGTTTGGTACCATGGTAAACTTCTCAGTGTGTAATGCCTTTCAGAAGTTGCCTTGCAAATGAGGAAACATTGCTTTGAACTCATTGAAGTTGAAGACTTTTTTCCTGCATGCAGAACTTGCTCTTATAAAAATAAATGCTGCAGAATTCTACAAAGTTGACCCAAGGGTCGACAGACTAGAGATGTGATGGTATGATAGTGGGGGTTATTATGGTACAATATTAATTGAGGTGAGTTTCTAGGATGGAACATCTCACAGTGATGCTACAAGAAGGGTCAAGAGACATTTTTAGACATTTAGACTAAAGCCATTTGGCCATATTAGCTGATCAACTGACAGCAATAATTTCATTCTCCCATGACAGATTCTCACATGGTATAAGTTGAGGCATTGAAGTGAATGGTGCAACACTAATTTACCTCAACCGATTGTCTGCCCCATAACTTCACTATTCCACCACAAGCACCATAGCAAGTGTCGTTGAGATTAATAGTTATGCAAACTACAAGGTATGTTAGGGATAAGAATCCAGGTGCCAATTCAACAATCCATCCATATTTAGCAAAGCGCTTAACTTTAAACACATTCTTAAAATGCTCTGCTGAACAGAGATGGGCTTGAGTATGTGCTTAAATGCTCTGCTCAGTCAGAGTCCCAGTGCTTCCTGTGTTTCTTCCTGTAAATCTATTTTGCTGGAGTTTGCTCTTTAGGGTATAGTATTCTTTAGCAAACAACAACAATCTGTCGGAACAAAATTTAAGCTCAGCTGCCTAACTGAGGTATGAAGAACGCCATATGGGTACCAACACAGCTTACTTTCTAATTAACTTTCCCGGTGATAGTAAATACCTGGTACTGAAGCAACCAATTAGTAACCCATCTGCAACTGCATGTAATCCTTTAAGGATAATTAGTGAATCTGCAAAGATTTCCCAGTCAATACTCGCACTGCCAAATGCCCAGAGACTATATCATCTCTGGTCTGGCTATGGTTTTAGAAAGATTTTCCTTTTTTTCTTACAGATCAAAAGCTTAGAAACTGAAGTAGGATTAGAGGTTAGAGAGGGCATTGTTTTAAAGCTGTGCAATCAATAGGTTTATTGAGATCAAATTTCAGTCTAATGAAATAAGGTACTCCACCAGAGTGAAAGGTGCAGGTGGAGTTGATGGGGGAGCGTCAGCTGTCAACTCACCGCGGTGAGTAGATCTAAGTACGTCATCTTCAGCTATGTTATTCACATAGCTGAAGTTGTGTAACTTAGATCGAAGTGTAGTCCAGCCTTAATGTTAAACCTGATTATCTGACCTCTTGGGGATGCAAACTTCTAGAAACCTCACAGGCACAGGTTCACTTTCACTTGGGAATAGCCTTTCACACATCACCAATTCTGTGGTCTTACCCAGAAGTACAAACCCCCCAAAATGGAGACCAAGATCCATAATGATACAAATCAGTATCCTTCATGTATAGGCTTGAATTTGGCTCTAGAAATGAAAGATGCTTCAGCGGGAACAGAAATTGGTGTCTGGGCGGATATATGTTGTGAAATGATTTGTCTATCCCTGTTAGTGATTCAGGTCAGTTACTTGTGCATCATGCATATGTACAGTGCTCCAAGGAGCCAACCCTGCTCCAACTGAAGTCAATGGGAGTTTTGCTGTTATTGAGCAGAAGCAGGATCAGGCCTCGAGGGAGTGACTATCACGAGCACCAGGACATCTTCACTCCCCTTCTCCAGGCAGACACCCGGCACACAGCACACAGCAAGGCCATGGAAAAGAGGAAAAGGGAAATTTTCATCAAGTGCAGTGGGGATAAAATGTGCTGTTGCAGAAAATGCTGTAGGATATTTAATGGCCACACGCACAGAGCGGAGGAAATCTTGGTTTCTAAGCATTCATCTACATGCCCTGCATAGAGTTACTTGACATGGAACTCAGTTTATATCTCAACGCCACTGTAATTTGAACTTATGGTTCCCGAGTGTCCAAACATTTCAAGCCCGAGACTTGGGTTACTAAGCAATACAAAAAAGCATAACATTGCTGTGAACTCAGCTTAACTCCTCTGGGGGATTCCCCCTGTGAAGAGGAATCCTCCAGTGCCTCCTATACCATCGTCTCTTGGTTAGTGGAGGGGGCATAACTAGACAAGGGGGCATGGCCAGGAACCTCCAACACCTTCAGCTGCTGGATCAGCTCCCTGGGGCCATGTTATTATTATTCTTGTTAACCTTGGGACTAGTGTGGCCCCTGGACAGCCCAGGACTGGAGGAGCCGACAGGTGGCTGAAAAATCAGGCACAATACAACTTAAGAATTAGTATAGGGGTTTTATAGGGTTATTGTTTTTGTTGTTGCTAGTTACTCAAGCACAAAACATGTTAAACACCACATGGACACACATTCTTCCTCAAAGAATTTACAGGCCAAGCTTTAGACAAGACACCTTGTGCAATGGCAGACGGACAGATGGGATGAAAACAGTGGGAGGGGAAATAGTACAAGGCTGATGAAATAATACCATGCGATTAATCATGGTTACGCTCAGCTTGTTGTGATGATTCCAATAACTAAGCTAATAAGAGTGTGGGTGGATATGCAGTGTGTGGACACAGACATACACTAATTCTTGGACACCATGGCACTAGGCCTTACACATCAGGAGAGTTATGGGGGGAAGAACTATATTGGGTTCCATTCTATAAAAGCGCAGAGATCTCTTGTCTTTTCAGAGCTGTGTCTGTGAGAGGATGTGAATGCCAGGCTGGTCTAAAGGAACCGTAAGATTAAGGTTAGATAGTAAGGACCCAAGGGACATCTCTGGCTCCAGCTGCTCAACCATTTGATGCTAATGCAGCGAGCAAGTGACTAACTCACCAAAGAGAGTGTTAGCCCCAGTTCCAATCAGATTAGTAATTTTCCTCAGCAACAGCCAAGGGCAATATTAGTATTTGGTCTGAAGTAGAAATGACTGAAGCAGCTGGGATTATTTTTAATGCACGAGAGTTTTGTGCCAGAAACAGTAGCATATTTTTGGGTAGATAAATATACAATTTCTTAATATTAAAAAAAAATCACAATGAAAATAATCACATAGTTCAGTTTGTGTGGAGCTGAAATCTCTTCCTTCATGGGACATACTCTCTTCTCACTGACCCTGGTATAAGTTAGGCAGAATCTGATTGAAGTCAGTAAATTACATTGGTGGAAGTGAGAGGAGAACCTGACCTTGTTTTTCAGTGTGATCTCTGGGCCAGAGCCTCAGCTGGAGTAAACCAGGGTAACTCTTCTCCTCTTGCTGAACTGCTGTGGTGCATCATGTAAGCCCTTGTCCACGGTGTGCCATGGGAGATGCAGTCCAGTCAGGGCCGGTGCAAGGATGTTTCGCGCCCTAGGCAAAACTTGCACATTGTGCCCCTCCCCCACTCTGAGCCCTCCTCTCACGGCAGCTCCCCCCTTCCACCCTGGGGCGCCCCACCGTGGCAGCTACCCCCCTCCGCCCTGAGGTGCCCTCCTTGCAGCAGCTCCCCACCCCCCACCCTGAGGCACCGCCCTCCTGCCCCAACTCACCCCTGCTCTGCACATGAGCACGAGCACCCCGAGCATGCTGTGGCTGCTTCATTTCTCCTGCCTCCCAGGCTTGCGGCACCTAAGCTGATTGGCACTGCTGCCAAAGAAAATGGTGCCCCCAAAATCCTAGCACCCTAGGTCGCCTAAACAGTTGCACCGGCCCTGAGTCCAGTTGAGGAACCTTGCCCACAGACCAGAATGTTTGCATCCTTCAAGCCTCCTTCAGCTACCCAAGGGCACTGGGATGGCATTTCTAAATTGACACGTTTCATTTTTCAGATGTTTGGCTTGTCATCGAAAAGTCCAAGCTTGCCGCAGAAAGCAAACACTTTTTGTGAAAAAGTTTGTTTAGTCAAAAACCAAATTTTCCAGCTAAAAAGATTTTTGGTGGAACACTTTTGACCAGCCTAAGTTGGGCCAGACTTGAACATGGGCTGAGTTCCCCCAGCTCCAGCTGAACTCAATGGAAGCTGCAGATGTTCTGAAAATCAGGCCCACAATGTCTCAAACTGGATGTGCTGAGTCAGTGGACACTTGAAAATTTAGGCCTAACAGACTTGCCCAGTTTCATACAGCTAATCAATACCAGAGTGTGGAAGAAAGCCAAGGAACCTTGACTCTCATTCCCCCACGGATCTTCCCTTATGTTATTTTTTCTCCAGTGCTTCCTTTCACAGGGAAGCTAATATAGCTGCACAATGCATAATATTCTCTCCTGCCTGGTGCAGAAGAGCCGCAAAGCATCAGAGAGCCAATTCCGACCAGGACCGCCAGTCCTGGTCCCAGTGGCTGAAAAGCTGCTGCCTGGCTGCTCTAAACTGTGCTGCTGATGCAGAGTCCTTGACCCTGGACCAGTGGAGGACTGCTTTAGCAGAGCAGACAGCCTCTGCCTCTAGACATTGCCTCCTCCTGTCCTCAACATGCCCCTATGCCAGGATGTCGAGATGGGGGCAGACACAGAGACCCAGCAGTGGCACAGTGTTCCCCACAGATAAGTTCCTCTGGGCCATGGAAATTCTATTCTGGGCATTTTCAGCCAGATTAAAGCCTTTTTACATCAACTGAGCAGCACAATGGGGCTGTAGAGAATCTGGCCAAATGACTGAACTATCAAGGCCAAATTTTCAAAGAGTTCAGCCTCGATTTAAGATCTAATTATGGATCAGATTTTCAGGTGATTTCAGTCACGCAGCTCTGACTGCGACAGTGATGGCCAGATTTTCAAAGAGCACAGCACACAGGGTGAAAATTGGGCCCCTGGAACTAGCTGCTTCTCCAGTATTAAGAGGAACAACTTGGAAACAGCAGCATCTGTCTGAGGAGTGAAGACAAAACACTGGCCTCTTCAACAGGAGATGAGTGTGTAGGCATCACCCAGCTATGACAGAGACAATTACCTATTTGAATCACAGGACAATTTATTTATTGCAACAAACACTGCAGGATAATCAGGCAACGAGGCTCTAATGCTGCCTACAAAACAAATTCAAGCTTCCTTTTGGGTTTGGTTTTTTAGGGGCTCATTTTAATTCCAAAAATTCTCCTCTCTGGTGCAGGGCATTTGTTGGTTTTGGCTTAGCTCTAGTGTACTCTCTCTTTAGGGTTTTCTACCCTTTTGGCTTTCTACCATCAAATGGTGAGGAAGGGGGGAAAAAAGAAAAGAGTGAAAAAACAAATTGCAAAAGTGTATGCCTTGAAAATGGAGACTGGTTGGTGCTCCAAGAGCCACAGCTAGGGACCTGAGACCCGCCAGAGGACAGGGGCTGGGTATGTAGGTTTTTCAGTTAGTCAGGTCCCCTTTCAGTCAGGAACCTAAATACCTGAAGTTTGTGACTCACCTAAGAATTTACAAGTCAATTCCTCAGCAGCCTCCTGTTCATTAAGGGCTAGCATGGCTGACAGCCTTAGGCTAGATACCCTTCCCTTGTGTGCAACCCAATTCCTAGAACAGTCTGACCAGTTCAAGGCATGCAGCAGGAACAACCCTTACCCTGTATGTATGCAACAGAACCTTTCGCCACAGAATTCCACAGTCTGGTCTACACAAAATTTTTGTACCATTATCTGTTTAGTTCCTGGGAATAAGCTAAATGCACCTTTATCCCAGTAATAATTGCACTGCATCCACATTAAGGGGGGTGTATTGCTTTAGCTAAGGGCTTGTCTACACTGGCACTTTACAGCGCAGTGAAAAACACCCCTGAGCACTGCAAGTTTCAGCACTGTAAAGTGCCAGTGTAGACAGCGCTCCCAGCGCTGGTAGCTATTCCCCTCGTGGAGGTGTTTTTATAGAGCTGAGAGAGCTCTCTCCCAGCCCTGGTGCTGCGACTACACAGCCATGTTAAAGCGCTGCCAGTGCTTTAATGTTGCTAGTGAAGACATGCCCTTAGTCAGCTGCTAAGCCAGTTTCGCTGCAGTAGTACAAAATCTGGGCATTAGACCAGCCCACACTGCCTGATTCTCCACGGCCCCTGCACCTTGTGGTGTCATTTACATCTGTGCAAAAGCTAGGTGTAAAATACAACCATTCTGATTGGCTAGCATTTTACACTTACTCTGAACAGGTGCCGGTGATGACACACGCAGGAGAATCCAGTACAACCTGCTTTACCAGCAATTAAACCTCACAACACCTCTGAGGCAGGCACAGCTCCATAGCACCTGTTCTACACAGGAATACATTGAGAGCACAGATAGCTTGTGATCTGCCCCAGGCCACACAGAGAATTAGCAAGAGAGCCAGGAAGAAAACCCAGCAGTCCTAATTACAGCATCAGCATTAGGCTGCCTGTTCTCCCTTCCGTGATGTACCAGTAAGCAGCACTGGACTGGATTCAACAAGTTAATAAAGACCTGACGTCAAAGTGAGATTGCCAAATTATCACCCCAGTAACCCATCAGCTCAATGCTCATTGAACACGGTGATTCCCCCCACCCCCCATCCTTTAACATACAGACTACAAGGGCATAGGGGCTGGAACTAGGGGTTCTGGCTTGAAGTGGTTTCCATCATATGCAGAGTTTACAGTTTGGTTCAATGGCTCTCAGCACCCCCACTACACAGATTGTTCCAGCACCTCTGTTTAGGGAGCTTTGTAAGAGGCTGGAAAACTCCCCCTAGCTAGTATATCAGCATTTTCCACCACCACTGCAAGACACAGACTGGATTCCACCTCCACTGTGCACTCCCAAATGCAGGAAGGACTGTACTTGAGCTCGTGTTACCGAGCTGTTCCCAAGATGCCTGTTTGCAAAGCTAGCTGAAGGACAGTGGTCCCCAACACGGTGACTGCTGGGGCATCTATGAGCACTTGTGTACTGGTCGGCGGACAAGCATCCGCTAAAATGCTGCCAAAAAGCGGTGTCATCAAGAGGTGTCGCTGCCGAAATGCCACCAAAAAGCACTTCTTGACGTTGCCGCTTCTCGGTGGCATTTCAGCGGATGGTTGTCTGCCGGCCACGGTCCTCGGTGGCTCGTCATCCAGCGCCCGCCACCCGGAAAAGGTTGGGGACCACTGCTGTAGGTCATTTCCCCAGAATGATCTTCCCCAAACCAGCCAGTAGGTGGGGATGAAAGAACAGCCCAAGTACTTGAACAAGCAGATTTCAGAGTAGCAGCCATGTTAGTCTGTATCCGCAAAAAGAACAGGAGTACTTGTGACACCTTAGAGACTAACAAATTTATTTGAGCATAAACTTTTGTGGGCTACAGCCCACTTCTTTGCTTGTCTCGGTACAATCTGTCTCTCCTCTGGTCTCCCACACAATGGATCAGACCTGTCAGGAGTTAGATGGTATAATCCTGTTTCTCTGGCTGCCTAAGTATCATCTGACAATCCAAGAGCCTAGGCATGGCTTAAAGACAACAGGGATTGTGCCCCTGGGCCTCAGGTCTCCGTCCTTAGGGCAGTGAATAGGTAGTAGACTCTGAACTAGTTTTATCAGGCTATCCTGTGGTCCATTTCTCAATCCTCCTGCCAATCCAAGACTGATGAGACTCAAAAGGTTAAATCCTGGAACCACTCTGCAGCTTGAGTGGCCTGTGTGTCGGGGATCACTGTGGGAGGTGGGGAAGCAGTCCTCTTGCCACAGATCAGTTGCAGAGCTGCTGCTGCAGTGTCTCCCATGGCCAGGGTGTTCTCCCCCGCTGGGTAGAATGGCCAATGGATCCAGCTAGTCACAGAACCCCCAGCTCACTCCTGCCTGCCCCCCAACCTCCTTTCTACTACTGAGGTGCATGGATTGCCACTGGAACAGGACTTCGTAGTAATGCAGACTTCCCAAAGGTGGTCTCTACCCTTCTGTCCTCACCAGTCTCATTGGGAGAAGGCCTAAAATGGTGCAGACATAATTTGGCCCAGAAGGAAAGATTCAGACCTGGCACATCTGAGGCTGCAATTACAACTTCTGCAGCGTCGAACATCTCTCTTGAACTGAGGGCTTCTCTGCCATTGATGATATGCTGTGACAAATTCCCACCTGATGAATAATTAGCATGAATCAGTGAATAAAAACAGCTAGCCACTGAGGCTAGGCCATGAGACTTCCAACTGACCAAAGGACTTTAAATTTGGCAAAAGTATTGGTGATTTCTGACCACATTAACAGCATACAATGGTTCCTCAGTGGGAACTCAAAATACACTCAGAAGCTGATTTGCTTTTGCTAGTGCAAGGCAAGCAAAGAAATATGAATGAAGAAAGGACACTGAGTGTTACTCTGTCCCCGAGCTTTGCAGTGTCAGGAACCCTCATTATACTGGACCATAAAGCTCTCATGAAAACAAAAGTACAGTAACAAAAGCACACAGCACTAGCATGAGCATTCACACCAGAAGCCTGACTCCTAGGCCTTGTCTGCACCAGCATGACTATATTGACATAGCTACACTTGTGCAAAGTGCAAACCTTGGTGTTAGGCACACTGCATATGGGTAAAAAGTTACTTGCCCTGGTGCAACGCACCCCAGTTTGAAACCAAGCTGAACTCAACAAGTGCACACCACTTTTCACAACAGCTTAGTTTGCCTTGCGCTGGTTCAGCTACAGTGCTGTAGTGTAGTTACACCAGTGCAGAAAACTCTGATATAGACAAGGCCTAGAACTAGAGTGAACACTCATCCAAACAAGAAACAGAAACAAGACCCGGTGATTTACGGGTTTGTGTCCATTCAGACACTGAACATTTAAAAAGCTCCAACAAGGCCTGAAATATGCAGAGCTCTGAAAACGACTGTGGTGCATCAGCTTCTCATACACTCTGCTTTGGGATTTAATATGCAAGATGAAACCTCCACGTCCCCAGACACAAATGGAACAGTTCAGAGAAGGAATGTTCCCTGGAACTTTCACTGCTCACCACATTCTCAACATATTCGCAACTTGAGAGCAACAAAACTATTGAAGGCAGCAGCCAAAAGGTTCTAATCTTATAACAGCATGGGAGGGCTGGCTGCTGGCTGGATGGGAGGCTTGTCAGTAGGCCTGTAGAATCTCCTTCCTCCATCCCATCAGTTCGAGTCCAGACTAGCTCTTTCATTAACAAAAACTGTTTATTAATATTTGTATTGCAGTAGCTCCTAAAGACCATGACCAGATTGGACCCCTTTGTGCCAGGCATTTGCAAACATACCCAAATTTCAACCAGAATAGTTTTGGTTTTCAAATCAAACATTTGAGATTTAGTGGAGTTTTGTATCAGAGGGGTAGCCATGTTAGTCTGGATCTGTAAAAGCAGCAAAGAGTCCTGTGGCACCCTATAGACTAACAAACATATTGGAGCATGAGCTTTCGTGGGTGAATACCCACTTCATCGGATGCATGTGGTAGAAATTTCCAGAGGCAGGTATATATATGCAAGCAAGAATTAGTCTGGAGATAACGAGGTTAGTTCAGTCAGGGAGGATGAGGCCCTCTTCTAGCAGTTGAGGAGTGAACACCAAGTGAGGAGAAACTGCTTTTGTAGTTGGCTAGCCATTCACAGTCTTTGTTTAATCCTGAGCTGATGGCGTCAAATTTGCAGATGAACTGAACCTCAGAAGTTTCTCTTTGAAGTCTGGTCCTGAAGTTTTTTAGCTGCAGGATGGCTACCTTTAAATCTGCTATTGTGTATCCAGGGACCTTGAAGAGTTCTCCTACAGGTTTTTGTATATTGCCATTCCTAATATCTGATTTGTGTCCATTTATCCTTTTTCGTAGCGACTGTCCAGTTTGGCCGATGTATATAGCAGAGGGGCATTGCTGGCATATGATGGCGTATATTACATTGGTGGACGTGCAGGTGAATGAACCAGTGATGATGTGGCTAATCTGGTTAGGTCCTGTGATGGTGTCGCTGATGTAGATATGTGGGCAGAGTTGGCATCAAGGTTTGTTGCATGGATTGGTTCCTGAGTTAGAGTTACTATGGTGCGGTGTGTAGTTACTGGTGAGAATATGCTTCAGGTTGGCAGGTTGTCTATGGGTGAGGACTGGCCTGCCACCTAAGATGTGTGAAAGTGAGGGATCATTGTCCAGGATGGGTTGTAGATCCCTGATGATGTGTTGGAGGGGTTTTAGCTCAGGGCTGGATGTAATGGCCAGTGGAGTTCTGTTGGTTTCTTTCCTGGGTTTGTCTTGCAGTAGAAGGCTTCTGGGTACACGTCTGGCTCTGTTGATCTGTTTCCTTATTTCCTCATGCAGGTATCGTAGTTTTGAGAATGTTTGATGAAGATTTTGTAGATGTTGGTCTCTGTCTGAGGGGTTGGAGCAGATGCAGTCGTACCTCAGTGCTTGGCTGTAGACAATGGATCATGTGGTGTGTCCGGGATGGAAGCTGGAGGCATGAAGGTAGGCATAGCGGTCGGTGGGTTTTCGGTATAGGGTAGTGTTAATGTGACCATCACTTATTTGCACCATGGTGTCTAGCAAGTGGACCTCCCGTGTAAATTGGTCCAGGCTGAGGTTGATGGTGGGGTGGAAGCTGTTGAAATCGTGGTGGAATTTTTCCAAAGTCTCCTTCCCATGGGTCCAGATGATGAAGATGTCATCAATGTAGCATAGGTAGAGAAGGGATGTGAGTGGATGAGAGCTGAGGAAACATTGTTCCAGGTCAGCTATAAAAATGTTGGCATATTGTGGGGCCATGCAGGTGCCCATAGTGTGCCACTGATCTGGAGGTATTATATTGTCATCAAATTTGAAATAGCTGTGTGTGAGGATAAAGGCACAGAGCTCAGCAACCAGTTGTGCTGTGGCATCATCAGGGATACTGTTCCTGACAGCTTGTATTCCATCTGTGTGTGGGATGTTTGTGTAGAGAGCCTCTACATCCATGGTGGCTACGATGGCGTTTTCTGGAAGGTTACCAATGCATTGTAGTCTTCTCAGGAAATCAGTGGTGTCACAGAGATAGCTGTGAGTTCTGGTGGCATAGGGTCTGAGCAGAGAGTCCACATATCCAGACAGTCCTTCAGTGAGAGTGCCAATGCCCGAGATGATGGGGCGTCCAGAATTTTGGATTTGTGGATCTTGGGTAGTAGATAGAATAACTGGTCAGGGCTCTAAGGATATGTTAATTTGTTCCGGTGCTAGTGTAGGGAGTGTCCTGAGTAGTGCAGTTTCTTAGTGTATTCCTCAGTGGGATCTGAGGGAAGTGGCCTGTAGAATTTGGTATTGGAGAGTTGTCTGGCGGCCTCCTTTTGGCAGTCAGACCTGTTCTTGATGACAACATCACCTCCTTTATCAGCCTCTTTGATTATAATGTCAGGGTGGTTTCTGAGGCTGTGGATGGCATTGCGTTCTGCATGACTTAGGTTATGAGGCAAGCAATGTTGTTTTTCCACAATTTCTGCCTGTGCACGTTGGCAGAAGCATTCTAGATCCAAACTGTCATTTCGACCCTCAGGAGGAGTCCATATGGAGTTCTTCTTCTTTCGCTGTTGGCAATCTCCGGGGACACACAATAGCAGATTTAAAAGTAGCCATCCTGCAACAAAAAAAACTTTAGGACCAGACTTCAAAGAGAAACTGCTAAGCTTCAGTTCATCTGCAAATTTGACACCATCAGCTCAGGATTAAACAAAGACTGTGAATGGCTAGCCAACTACAAAAGCAGTTTCTCCTCCCTTGGTGTTCACTCCTCAACTGCTAGAAGAGGGCCTCATCCTCCCTGATTGAACTAACCTCGTTATCTCCAAACTGATTCTGGCTTGCATAGATACACCTGCCTCTGGAAATTTCCACTACATGCATCCAACAAAGTGAGTATTCACCCACAAAAGCTCATGCTCCAATACGTCTGTTAGTCTATAAGGTGCCACAGGACTCTTTGCTGCTAGTGGAGTTGCATTTGAAAAAAATAATTCTAAGAAAAATGTTGACAAACAATTAAAAAAAAACTGATTTTTTTCCTAGGGTGAAAAAAATTCCCAAGCAGTTCAAGAGGTTGTTTGTGGATGCAACACTGGAACCCTTAAAAACCATTTCACACAGGCCTCTGAAAAGCTGAAAACAACTTTTAGATTGTAAGTTCTTTGGGCCAGGGACCAACATTCTGACAGGTTTAAGCAATTTGCACAATGTCACAGGGAGTTTATAGAAGAGTTAGGAATAGAATCCAAGAGCAGAGTTGTACAAACAACAGATGTTTCAGTTTGCTGGCAGTTCCAGAAAAAATTAAATTAAAAAAAATTGCTTTAGGTTAAATCAAACAACATTTATCAAAAAAGTTGGCGAATTGAAAAGTCAGAAGGAATTCGTTTTGGGTCAAGCAAAACTTTTTTTAGATTTTTGAGCATTTTTAACAAATTTTTAAAAAACTGAAGGAATTTTCAAAAGGGAAAGTCATTTTGAACCAAAAAAATGGCAGTTTTATTTCAAAAATGTCAAAACAAAACATTGGAACTTTTTCAGATTGGTGGAGGGGAGGGGGGGCTCTGACAAACGACTCAGAAAAACTGGCACAAATTCATTAAACATTTTGGTTGCTGAATCTGCATTTTTCACCAAAAAAAGTTTTGGTTAAAAAAAAACAAAAACAAAAGTTCAATCCACTCTTCCCAAGAGTCCTGACAAGGTCCCAAGGCTCTTGCTGTAACCACTGGGCTTCCATGGACTTTCTCTGTAGACCCAGGGTGCTGGAACAATGTTTATAGTGGGTATACTGAAAGCCATTGAACCAAACTGTAAACCCTATACATGATGGAAACCACTTCAAGCCAGGGGTGCGGTAGCACCCCCCGCATTCTGAGGTCCAGCACCTGTGCTGTAGACTCTGATTACTTGATAGATAGATGGATGCCTCTTGAGCTCCAATTTCAAGTGATTTTCTGGTGTGTCACAATAGACCTGACTTCTATAACACTCATTTGAGTGGACACAGTGACAGGCAGTATTTTAAGTTAGCTTTGCAGAAAACATTTGCTTGAAACTGGATGCTGTGTGAAACTCTTGGTCTTTCCTTTGCTTTCAGAGCTCCGAGCGGGGGCTGGGGAGGGGGTGTGTGGCAAAGATAGTGAATATATATACATATATTTTTAATTCTGCTGCAAGTGCCAGTTGCACAGCTCTGGGGTGCATTGTGGTTCAGCTGCACGAAGCCAAAGTGTGATTCAGAAGCTGACAGCCTCTGTCTCTGCACCACACCCTCGGAGCTCAAAAGCTAGAATTGGGCCAGAGCCCTTGGATCAGACCCAGAGCACAAAACCACATCTCCCATGTGTCTCTGTAGGGGAGCTGGCCCACAGGCATGATGTCCTAGTGACTCAGCCTGTGCAGAAAGCACCGGCCTTTGCACACAATGGGGAGGACTTTCCAAAGCACATTGATGTTTCTCTCTCCCTTTGCAGCTATTAAGGGCCACACATGGCTCCTGCTCATGGTGTCAGAGGCCAGCCTCCCCCAGGGCACTAATCACACTGGTAGTGAATGGGGGCCACATGGAGATGAATACGGATGCAAACAAAATATTTGAGAACCAAAGGCCTGATCCTGCCAGACGCTGAGCACTTCCTGAAAGCTCAGGACTGAGACCAAGGTTAAGTGACATTTGCCTGGCACATGATGCTATAGCTAAACCCTCAGGGAGCTATCCTTAAAGCTATACTGCTCATGTTCTTTTAAGATATTGCAAATCTTGCCAGCCTCAATTTCCCGTTGGTCCTCCCTTGGTCCATTCCGTACCAGTCTGGTTAGTCTCCCCTTGCTAGATTGGCAGCTGCTGGTGCTGACTTGGCAAAGAAACAATTCAAACCCCCTGAATGTAAAGGCCATCCTGCCCCTGTGCTCTGTTTAAAGGGTCCTCAGTGCTAAGTCAAATAGCATTTCGAGGCAACATCACCTCTAACCTTTCCACTGCCCAGCATCTTGTCGAAGTCCTGCGGAATACAGCATCACACAGCTGCTGCTTTCTGTTTGAGTTAGTTACCAGCAAGCCCTGCTATGTGATTTATTCAGCCTAATTAACTTCTTCTTCCCCCCAGGGCTGATTTCCTCCATGACCCAAGACACAAAAGGCTTCTCTGATTTACTGAGCTTGCCACAAAACAGTCTGTTTGAGGGGCCATCTTCTCTTGCGCAAGAACGGCACTGTGCCTCTTTGCAGAAGGGTGGGACAGCTTATCTGCCCAAGTTCCCTACAGGACAAATGGTCATTAACAACACAGAGCTCTGCCCCTCCACTGAGATCAGGGCTGATAAAATCCTGCATATGGGAAACTGAGAGAACAGCAAAATTGAACTCTTGCCCCTCTGAGAACATTGTAGGGGTTTGTCGGTTGTTGTGTTTTGCTTTTAACAATATTAATTACGGAAAAAAAGCATTTCCCATCTGATTTGCTTTCCCTCCCCCACTTTGGTAGGTGTCGCTCCTTTCTGTGCCTCACTCAGCGTGGCTGCTGTTACCCCTGCTGCTGTAGCGCATCCTCTGAAGTATTTGCAACTCACAAGACTCTACAGATGGGGAAACCTAGTCAAAAAAACATAGGGCCAACATTTTCATTGTCAGCCATTGATTTGGGATGCCCAGCATAGGACCCCTTGGGCCTGGCACTTCAGCAGTGCTAAATACCTCTGATGCCAGCAGTAGTCAGTGGGAGCTACAGGTATGCAGCGGATCCAAAAAGTCAGGCCCAAGTTATCTCAGGGTATGCACCCAAAAGCAGCAGCTGCATTTTACGATTTGGGTCTGAGGGACTTGCTTGGGAGCACTTTGGTTTAGAACATGAAGCACATGGCTAGCAGGCAGGAGACCTGGGTTGCAGTGCTGATTTAGACATCTAGGCCCAGATCCTCAAAGGTATTTAGGCTCCTAACTTCCATTGAAATTAATGGGAGTTAGGCACCAAAACACCTTTGAGGAGCTGAGCCTAACTCAATATGGAGCCCTGGGCAAGTCACTTAACATCTCTGTGCATCAGTTTTCTCTCCACTGAAATGAGAATCAGACAGGAGTGGCGCCAGGGTTTTTGGCGCCCTAGACGGAGGTCCTTCCACGCTCCCAGTCGTTGGCTGCAATTCTGCGGCGAGGGGGTCCTTCCACGACTCCCAGTCTTCGGGGCACTTTGGCGGCGGGTCCCAGAGCAAGTGAAGGACCCGCCGCAGAATTGCCGCTGAAGACCCGGAGCGCGGAAGGACCCCCTGCCGCTGAATTGCCGCCGAGGGTGGCAAAATGCCACCCCCCCCAAATCCTAGCGCCCTAGGCGACCGCCTAGGTTGCCTAAATGGAAGCACTGGCCCTGGGATCAGGATATCTGATCACCTCAAGAGGTATTAAGAGGCCTAACTAAATACCATTTGCAGGGCAGTGAAAAAGGAGCAAACAGAAATCCAGACCTTCTAGTACTCATTGCTGTAGGCCAGGAGGAGGAGAATAAGAGTAGGAGGCATTTTGATAGAGACCTCCAACCACTATATCAGAACCATGTACTCCTTGGGAGCTCCCCAGACTGTTTCTCCTCCCTGTGGAGCTCCTCTGCGTGCAGCCATATTTAAGTTTGCATGGCAGATGCATGCACTCATGGTCCAGGTGCATACTTCAAAAATAATTCATGGCCCCGATGCAGAATTTGAGTATGTGAAATGCTATTAATAACAAAACACACCTCTCCAAACTAGTTACAAGCACAAGAACTCACCAGATCTAACCTAGTAAGAGTTTGGAGTTGCAACACAAAGTCACTTTGGAGACTTGAGGCGCCAAACAAAAGGTATCTCAGAAATGAAACCCCGCTCAGTGACTGGCCTCACAAACCTCCTAAATGCCCGGTCCAGTTCACACCAAACCTTCCAGAAAATATCTAGCCTTGGCTTTGATCACACTTGTCAGTTTGCTTTTGGCAACATTGGCGAGGATCAAAATCCATTTTATGAAGGGAAGCAAGCTACAAAGAGACTAACATCCCTCTATATATGCACTCAACAGGACCCACTGGTACGTCCTGAGGATTTGAATGGTGTTACAGAGTGGTGATGCAGTATGGGAAACATTCCAAGCACGTTGTTTTTAATTAGCTTTATGGAAAGCCAACGTTTCATCCTCACAAACACGTGGTAGGCACCGGTTTGAATCCAGCCCTCATCAATAATAACCTAAAGCTGTCCCCATCTGCTGGCGGCTAGATAACCTGACCTGAGCACTGTTCCCAGGGGAGGAGGGACCCACATCACAGAAACCATCATGAGGAGTAGGCAACCCTTCTTAGCAGGCAGAGGGCTGAATGAGGGAACCACGCTGCCTAGAGGCAGCACAGTAGGGTGGCCAGATAGCAAATGTGAAAAAATTGGGACAGAGGGTGGGGGGTAATAGGAGCCTATATAAGAATAAGACCCAAAAATCAGGATTGTCCCTATAAAATCAGGACATCTGTGGTCACCCTACAGCACAGGCCAGTGGATTTAGCACTGAACTGGGACTCAGAGCTGGGTTCCATTCCATCCCCACTCACCTACTGTGTGATCTTCTGTTTCCCCTCTCACTCGTTGTTCATCTTGTGTATTTAGATCATAACAACTGTGGGGCAAGGCCTGCTTCTCACTCTTGTTTGTGCAGCCACCAGCACAATGGGGCATCTCCAGGCCCGGGCTGAGGGACTCCTTGCCAAGGCAGTGCCTGTCTGCACTAGCAGTGTTCTGTGTGTAGAAGATTACTGGTTCGAGAGTGCTCAGCCCAACAGCACGCACCAGCTCTAAAAATCACGATCAGTTTATAGAACCCTCTCCCCAACTCCCTCCATTAAATTACAATTGGGAGGGTGGGTCCCCTTTGCAACACTCACTGCAAAAGACTCTCTTTCCATTGGTTCCAACTCTCTAGAGCCCTGTCTTCACTTAGGGTTTTGTGAAAGTCTCCCACCATTGTTGTAGCACAAGGTCCATTTCACTAATCCCAGCAACACAGGGAGTGCTAGCATAGTACACCCACCAACCTGCTGTCTATGACACAGGCAGCCCTGGCATAGCTGCACTGGTGCAATGGTCCAGGTGGAAGATTTTCACAAGCTCAGTGTAGACACAGCGAAGGAAGCTAGATTCCTGAGTGAGAACTGGAGCCAGCTCTGTTTACAGTTCTCAGGTGTTCCAGTGTAAACACTGCAAGCTGGCAGCAAATTGCCTGGCAGCAAAGCAAGGGATTTGGCCAGGTGGGTGTGAAAGAGTGTGTCGCAGGCCATGAGATTAACAACTTCACCTAGGCTAGAAATTTGAGGGGAGGAAAGGTCTCTGATTTATTAGGGCTCGGTGAGCACGGCTAGACGCTTGTTTCTAACAGCAGCGTTCAGTCACTCCTTGCTGTAAGAGCTATAAATAGCTGCGTTCACTAGGGAACCACATACTATTATCTATAAAACAATTCACCCAGGAAGTCCTGGCCTGGCTGTAGGGATCCTTATCTCAGACACGGGGCAATAGAAAAACATTACTTCATCAGCAAAGAATTCAGTTGTTTGATATTGCATGTAGCATGTTTGGGGGGAAATAAATATGGAAGAGGCTTTATGATTCACTGACTTTGACCCGAATTCACAAACAGTTTTGGTGTCCTGAGAAATGCATTTCTGGCAAGCCTACTAGTCTCTGGATATTTTTTGCCCAGCTCTAACAATCAGTGTCACCAGGACTGTCCCCCTGCTGGAAGGGTTGCTCTGATTCCCCTTTCCCAGCAGCTAAGAGGCATCATCACTGAACAAGAACAGAAATTGCCACCGCTGCAGAATTCCCAACTCGTACGCAGCTCAGAAAACTCAAAGCAAGGTCTGGGATTCCAAGCATGGCTCTCCTATTTGATCAGGGGACAGAGCTTCGAGGCTGCCCAGCCAATCCTTTGCTTTTAAATGTATGCACCCCAATTGTCTGGTGTTTGCCTTCAGACACCTCAAAGGGCTGGAGCCTTGCTAGCTCAGAGTCCAGGCTCCCTCTCTCCATCACCTACCCCGAAAGCTGCATTCATCAGGGGTTTTACGGTTCTGCCAGTGACCATGGTGAAACTTGCAGGCGTGGGGGTGTGGCACTGACATTCTTGGCAGAAGGACCCAGAACTCCTTCCAGTAATCAAGTAGACCAGAATACCTTCCAAACCTCACTCCTTTCCAGTAGCCTTCCCATGACAATGACCCAGAGGAATGACTTGGTGACAAACTGCAAGGAGAAACCCAGCCCTAAGCTGCAGCATCATACTTTTAAGCCTGCTTTCCCTTGCTAATGGCTTTACCAGCAGCAGTAGGTCATCAGACCCAGCTCTGATGGCCTCCCTTTCCTACCCAATACCTGCTATTCTAAATATAACAGGAAGTCAGGCGGGGCACTTGCTGAAAACTAAGGCATGGCAGCTGCATGTTTGCAACATAAGTGCCTTCGTTGCAGGCCAGCCACACAAAAGCTACACACCCCTTTTCACTGCACTAGTCAGCTGCCAGCCTCAGTGGCTGTAGATTCACTGTGCTGGAGGCACTGGAAAGAGGGAGGGATTTGCCAGGCCCAAAGTGGAGAGCCATGTTGAACACAATGAGCAGGAAGCAACTTGGAGCAGTGGTTCTCAACCAGGGGTACATGTATCCCTGGGGGGGTACACAGCAGTCTTCCAGGGGGTACATAAACTCATCTAGATAGTTCCCTAGTTTTACAACAGGCTACATACAAAGCACCAGCGAAGTCAGAACAAACTAAAAATTCTTACAGACAATGACTTGTTCATATTCCTCAACATACTCTACTATACACTGAAGTGCAAGCACAATATTTTTGTGAGCAACTCATTTTTAAGTGAGGTGAAACTTGGGGGTACGCAAGACAAATCTGCCTCCTGAAAGGGATACGGTAGTCTGGAAAGGTTGAGAGCCACTGACTTAAAGCACCTTGGTCAGTCCCCTTTCACTCACCCCAGCGATCTCTGGCCCAGGTCAATTATTTCCATTTGATAATGAGATGAAAGATGAAAGGATGGGGCAAGGACTCATCTACCAAGAGGCCAAATTCATTCAGGCAGAAAAATCCAGTTCAAAGGGTCATTATTTCTAGTCTGTTGCATTAGATGCCTATGCTCCTGTATCAGCTTAGCTCCCAGAGGCTTCATAATGGATTTCTGATCTGGTGACTGTGTTGCGGTAAAGCCCATACAGCTGGGTAGGTGGGCTGGACTGTCCTGTACATAGCTGATTTAATTAACTTCAGTGACCAGGACAGGCATTCGGTGCAGAAAACTAAGCCATTCCAGGGCATCATAACTGGTACTGCCCTCCAGGCATGCCCAACATACACCTGGGTGGAATAGCCTTTGCTCTGGGGTTAAGACACTGACTGCACTGGGACTCAGGGGGCTGGGTTCAATTCCTGGCTCAGACACTGACTTTCAGTGTGACTGGGGTGAGCCACTGAGGGTCTGACTACACTGCACTCGGTCCAGCACAGGTAGGACTGCTCAAGTTCACTCACTTAAAAATAGCAGTGTAGCCAAGACAAGCCACTGGGGGCCCTGAGCAGGACTGTCACCAAGTGACTAGCCTGTGTTGCTGTAGGCAGCTATTGTTAGTGAGTTAGTTAGTACATCTACCCACAGTGCCATCACACCTCCTGAGTACTGTGTAGACATACCCTGTCTCTCGGCATGCGTCAGTTCCCATCTACAAAATGGAAATAATACTTCCTTCCTCCTCCCCCCTGTCCATTTAGGCTAAACACTCTTTGGGACAGGAGCAGTCTCTCCAATGCGAATGGATAGCTCCTCGCAGGGTGAAGCCCGATCTCAACTGGGGCCTCGGAGAGTCACACACATACAATCACATTCCCATTGCTCACAACTCTCAGCCGGCTCTCCTTTTATATTTGTTTGCACTTATAACACCTTCAGGACTTAGCGATTTATCTGGGTGGCACTCGATCTGCAAGGAGGCTGTGTCCCTTTGGGATCTGCCATGATGATAGTGCTGTGTTTGATTTCAACTTTGGCTACGCTGGAACGGGGGTGCTACCCTAGTCCTTCACAGTGGACCATGTGCACCAATTTAGTTTGCACTCCCTTTGTTATCACAGTTTCAGAGAACTGCACCGTACTCCCCCTCCATAGGCCCTTGAGGACACCTGCTTAAGGCTTCCAATCCTCAACTGTCACCTCCCTTGGGTGGAGATGCACATCTCTCTCACTCTTGACTGGGGGCTTTAAGGCTGTACACTGCCTTACTCTGTGATATTCCCAGTGCCTGCTCTTTGCTTTCTCTCTGAGAGCTACCAACAGCATAGGCCAGCAGCTACAAGCTACCAGCCAGCTTTTTCACATTTATTCCTAAGGTGAAAGCTTTATAGAGAAAACATGTAAAAAAATCAATAGACATTCCTACGCTCATGCTAAAAGTTACTAGAGGTCACCAATCAGACTGATGGGGCCCTACTAGGTGAAAGACTTTCCAGCACTTCTGCAAGGGTTGGGGCCCTTGGACAGCAGCTACCGTCCATTTGCTGGATCCGAAAAAAGGTGCCGAGTCAGTTTAAATGCAGCCTTCTAATGCTAACAGCCCTTTCTTGGTCTTCCTAGTCACTGGAAATCCAGTTTGAACCAGAATATGCAAACTTCCCCAGAGGATGGTACTTCTCCAGAGGTGTTTACAATGTGAGTGATTGACTTAATCACTCCCCACTGCTTTAACTCCTGACAGAACTGTCATAATACATACAAGCCCACTGTGATACGTAAACTTTATACAATACATTCCCCTGAAGATACTGCAGACGGTTGCAAAATTGTGAGAGATCTGCAACATGGGGGACTACAACTCCCATCAGCCCTCTTGTTTGCGGAGAAAAAGCTTGAAAATGGGACCCGAGAGAGTGCCCTAAAGGCTCGATAAACAGAAAGTCATTAAAAAGAACCACATTTTAAATCTCATGATTTTTTAAGCTAAATATCAGGATTGGGTAGGAGGGAAAGGGTGATTGATGGTCTTTGAACACTTAGCATTGGTGGTATTGCTGCTGGGTTTGACTTCATTGTTGTGGTTAAAGCCATGTGAAGCATGGTAGCTTCCATGAACAAGGGCTTGGGTGAATTTTGTTTAATTTCTGCTTGTGCAGGTTTACACTCTCCTCCTGAGTTTCATTGTGTTTTTGAGCACCAGGGGCATGAGAATGATGTCTCTAGAAGCCCAAAAAGCAACTGAACATCACATGGAAACATGAAATGGACTCTGCTCAGTAGGTCAAGTGGGAAGATTGACAACAACGTGCTGTAGATGGAAGCTCTCACCTCTGAGTCACCTACTCCAATCTGGCCCCAGTCCACAGTGATCCAAAGTCACCTATGAAAAAAGAGTTTGGGAGCTACAGAACCATTCTTAACAAACAAGCCTCCATGCCACCAAATCCACCATCACAGCTGGCAACCTCAGATTAAATTAGCATGAAAGTTGAACCAGGGATCATCCACCCAGGGTAGGGATCAAGCACACAAGTGGCTAGGGAACTTGCACTGTACTTGAATTCCATAACTGCCTTCTCCTGTCCCCCCACTCTGAAATGGAGGATGAGAGAGGTAGCACCCCAGAATCACGGTGATGGGATTGCAGAAGGCATCAAGCCAGGACAGCAGTGGCAAATGGAAGGGATGGAGCTGGATCTAAAAGCAGATGATACCTCATCTAGCTCCAACTCCAGCTCCACACCAGCATGGGCTGAGGATTAATTATCTTGCAAACTAACAATAGTATTTATATGGCCCTGTCACCAGGGCCGTAGCTTCTCCCTAGCTCCAAAGCATGCACTGCCATGCCCAGTCTCAGCCAAGTAGGTTTGTTTTCATAACAGAGGTCAGCCAAAAAAAACAGAACACAGTCCAAATTCAGTTCTTGGCCCCAGGCTTCAGGGCCACCTGCTCGCAGCTTCCAGGGTGCAGTTCAGAGTCAGGACAGGTGGGGAGCCTGCCTTAGCCCCACTGCACCACTGACCGGGAGCTGCCCAAGGTAAGAGCAAACCCAGAACCCCCTTCTGTACTCCAAGCCCCTCATTCCTGGCCCCACCCCAGAGCCTGCACCCCCATCCAGAGCCCTCATCCCCTGCTGCACCCTAGCCCTAGGTCAGAGCCTGCACCCCCAGCATACAGCCCGTACCCCATCCTGCACCCCAACCCCCTGCCACAACCTGAAGCCCCCTCCCACAGTCTGAATGCCTTGGCCCCACACACCCCAGCCTGGAGCCCCCTTCAGCACCCTCAACCCCTCATCCCTGGCCCCACCCCAGAGCCCACACCCAGGGGACTCTGGGCTGGGGCATGGGGTTGGGTTGTAGGATTGGGTCCAGCGTAAGAGGGCTGGGATTAGGGGTTCAGGGGATAGGAGGGGGCTCTGGGTTGCAAGAGGGGGTATGAGCTCAGGGCTGGGGATGTGGGCCCCAGGGTGGGGCTGAGGGTGAGGGTTTCAGGGGGTTGGGCCAGCCCTCTTGATTGGGCTCACCTGCTCCAGTCCAGGGGCACTGGGTTCAGCCAATCCACAGAGATTATCTGAGCAGTGCTATTATCCCCATTTTACAGATGGATAACTGAGGCACAGAGAAACTAAGGCCCAGATCCACAAACGGTCTTAGGCACTATGATCCACAAAACTGCCAACAAACCCTATAGGCACCTAAACTCACTTGCCATGCCAGAGAGTGACTCTGCAGTCCAGTGGTTAGGGTACCAACATGGGAGACCCAGGGTCCAGTCCTCCTGCTCCAATCACTTGTCCATTATTTATCCACAGTGGGACAGCTTCAATAGGAGAGGTTAAGGGACCCCCACATCAGACTATCCCATAGTCTGTGGTGAGAGCACTCGCCTGAGAGGTGAGAGACCCCTGTTCAAATCCTTTCTCTCTGGCGGGGGGGAATTGAACCTGAGTCTCCCACATCCCAGGTGAAGGCTCTAACCACCAGACTCAAAGTTACAAGGTAGGTAGCAGCACCATCACCTCCTGCTGCTGTTCATCATTCTTATTGTGGAATGAAGCTGGTGACAAATTCATTCCCTCCAGAAGTGGCTTAGGGGCCTAAGCTGCCTTGCTCCAGGTTCCCATTTATGGATCGCTTAGCAGAGATGACTCTCTCTCTGCAGCCCGGGCTTAGATGCCTGTCTGAGATAGGGGCCGGGGTTAGCGCACACATCTGTCATTGGCATCTCCCATTGGCTAGCTCAGGTGGCTTTCCGCCTAGCACACTGATGTGGGTGGATCACATTCTTAAGTGCCTCTCTGCCCCCCAGCCATTGTATAGGGCACCTACGGGCCTAACTCAGCTTTGTGGATTGTGCTGTTGTCCCTGTGATTTTCTAGGTGCTAGGACATTCAATGTTGCAATCCCACCTTAAGTGACTTGCCCAAGGTCACACAAGTAGACTGTGCCAGAGGAAGCAAACCCAGATTTCCTGAGTCGCAGGCTAGCACCTTAACCACTGGACCTTCATTCCTTCAGTAAGCTTATATAGAGATCTTTGGATAAAGAATATTATAGAAGTGCCGAGAGTTACAATTATAACTATGCTGGTCCCCATTGCTACTCTCTGAGGTCAGGGAAACTCTTAAAGAGATGATGGCCTCCCCCTCCTTTCCCATTTCTCCTCGCTGAGCTCAGAGACAAGGGCAGGGCTAGCGCCTCCTCAGCACCACTACACCCTCCAGAACCCCACGCAGTCTGTTAGCTAATCACAGAGCACTTCGGCCCCCAACAAATTATATGGGGATGAATCACTCACTGACCTCTGCCTTCTGGAGTGTTCAGTTTCTTCTAATTTTATGGGCTGAATCAACTGGGTTATTGAATCCAGATGTCTGCAAAACGCGACCACAAAGCACAGAAACCCCAAAGGAGTGGAGTCAGTGGCAGGAATCAGAGCTGGTAATTCATTTTTCATAAACATTGGCCTAGGAGGAAGAAAGCCACCTATTCTCCCTACTCACTACCTTGGATCCTGAAGGAGCAAGCAGCAGGTTATTATCCCCTCAAGCAATTCCAGATTTCTCTCAATAGCTATCTTGTCCACTCACCCTTTCTGAATGGCTCAAACATTGGAGGCATGAGCTGCACAGTTATTCTCAGGCTCAGGCTGTGATGGCTCCCCCCTGGATGATATCCTGAAATGGCACCAGTACAAGTGTGGACCCAGCTTGGCTTCGGTGCTTCATTAGGGGCATCAAACCTTCTACAGGGATCAGCAATTGGGCAGGAACAGAGCCTCAGGGTTCTTGAGTTGTCTCCTTCTGTACAACTGAGTCATGGCGCGAGTTGGCCAGTGACTGGTATCAGCTGACAATGCTCTAGCAGGAATACATGGTGTGGGTAGAAATGCAGCTGGGTGGGAGACAACCATATGTAGTTGTCACAAGGAGCCAAGAATTAATACACCCAAGCCCTGCTTAAACTACAAATAAAAGCATGTTTGTGACCCATCTACAACATTGTTGTCCTCAGACATGGGCCAAATGTGGCACCATCTTTGTAGCATACAGAGGATCTTGACTAGGGATAGCTCAGTGGTTTGAGCATTGGCCTGCTAAACCTAGGGTTGTGAGTTCAATCCTTGAGGGGGCCATTTAGGGATCTGGGGCAAAAATCTGTCTGGGGATTGGTCCTGCTTTGAGCAGGGGGTTGGACTAGATGACCTCCTGAGGTTCCTTCCAACCCTGAGAGTCTATGATTCTATGACTATGTCCCTGACCCATCCTAAAGCCTTGGAGGATCAAAGGCTCTGTTGTGGTTCAGGGACATGATTAAGGTCCTGTCTACATGACAGAATTAAGCCATGGTTTACCTGCATCAGGAATGACCGTGCTGTAACTGAGTCCCTAGCAGAGGTGTATTTCCAGTGTAATGTAAAGAACTAACTGCTTTGCTGTTCTGGAACATGGTGTCTGACTGCTATTTGGATTCTGACTGGTAGCTTTTTTTTTTTTTTTTTTTAAATAGAAGGACAGGACACTATTTCACTCTGGCCCTTGTTTAAGGCAGCAAAATTACTCAGAAAATAAAGCACAAATAATAGTTGGCCCCAGGAGCTCCAGTCAAAGATCAGAACCCCATTGAGCTAGGTACAGTCAAGTAACAAAGACGGCCCTTGCCCCAGAGAGTTCACAATCTAGGTATCAGACAGGAGGAAGCAGACCGACGAGAGGCAAATGGGAGTGAGGCTGAGATAATAAAACAGCATGAAAAAACACGTCTCAGCTCCCTTCTTGTCCAGCCTAAAACAGTATTATTTTAAAAGGCCAGTATTTGGCATGGTGAGAGTCTGAATGGGAACGCGCGTACAGGGAAAGTTAAAAAGTTCCTGGCTGTATGCACCCCAACAAAGGCTCTCATGGGGGAGAAACAGAAAGGGTACAAGAAAGGGAGGACTGAGGGAGGGGAAAACACTTATTTTTTAAATAGATCCCTGTCCTTTCCCTTATCTGAGGCTCTGGCATGGTGAGCTGCTCTGAGACTATCTTAGCTGGGGATTTCAAAGAACTGTCTACAGATTCCATGTCCCCTGAGAGGGGATTTTTCATCTCATACGTCATTGACAACTTTCTACAGGGATGCCAGAAAGCCAGCACAGGCCGTTTTAATATGAGGACAGAAGGAGCTTCAGGAACACTGAAGGAGTTGTAATAATTGGGCCTCCAAGTTTACCCTACTTGTGAGCTCAACTGTAAAGAATAAATGTAAGTTCATAAGATGTCACATTAACCTATAATACGTTACTAGGAAAAGGTGCATGAGTGAGACAGAAAAACTGAATTAGTCCAAACAAAAAGGCCTACTGATGTAACTCAAGGACCGTGTTAAAATCATGCCCAATAAACAAAAGGAGTAGAGCACCAGAATCAATTAATCAAAATTAGTGTGTCAAAATAATAATGGGATGGGCTATTCCGCCCATCACTTCCTTTTGGGGTCCTTAAAGAAACTTTGGGAGAAAAATTGGCTAATGGAGCAAACTTCATCCATCTCCTAGGGCCCAGAGCCTTCACCACCATGATCCCGAGATATATCCTGACCAGACAGGGCCAGAGAGGGACCCTGATGGCTCCAGCCGAATCCCAACCACCACCTGGGATGAAACAGGATTGGACTTTAACACTTCTCTCTCCCCTCAGAAAGGACAATTATCTTTGATACCAATCTGACTGTCAAACCAAGGGGGTTTTCCTTTAAAAACAAATAAAACTCTACAACTAATGGGTTTGTCCTCTCGTTTTCACACACACCCCTTTTCAATGGTAGAACAGAAAAAGGAAAAAACAAAAGAGGGAAGCAAAAAAATTTAAACCCCAAGTTTTCTATAAGAGTTTTTTGTGAATACATTCAAACAAATAACAAAACGTTCATTTTCAAAATCTGGAGCAGGAAAATAACTTCAAGAGGTGCCAACATTTTGGGGATTTTTTTTTTCCAGTTTCTCAGCCTGATCTACTGATGTGTAAGTCCCACAGGGGACATTCATCCCTGTGCAGACATAAGACATGCACTACTGCAACCCTGATGTCTTAAGTGGGATGAAAGTGAGGCATAACACTTGAGGCTGGCTCTCTGTACAGGGGTGAATTTCCCAAATCAAGCTCCTTTTCAATTTGTTGTGTAACCTCTATGCAACGTTATAACACCAGCCATCCAAACTGTACGTCAAGGAGGAGCGTCACAGGGTAAGCGCCTGTTAAATTGCTAGCTTTGCATTCAAGTTCATTCAGCACTTGCTGCTCAGAACAGATGTAAGTGGCACTGTGGCAGAGGAGCCCACAAGATGCTTCTCATTTTCTGTCCAGTCCTTGGAAAGAATAAAACATGGTATAAAAAAAATAAGGAACAATACAAGATACGACCTTTAAGTTCGTACTGGAGCTCATTTTATTGTACCTGAGTGGCTGAATCATTACTGTGCTTGGCTTTTCTTTTGGCTGCCTCTGCATTGTAGTAATGTCCCATTGTACTGGAAACTCAATAAAGAGCAATTTAAGATGAACTTTGTATCTGAGCCGATAACTCTTGTGCAACAGCAGCGTGTGCATCAAGAATGTTCTGAGGACGCTAAGGGAGATGAGTTTTACATATGCATGTCCTCGTGCCAAGTTTCAGCCTGATGTGAATTGAAACAGCTGACTTCTAACACCCCCTCGAAAGTCAGAGTTTATTGGAAGGGAATTCCTGCCAGAAGAGAAGCCATAGCAACTGCTGCAATAAAATAACATTTCTGCATACAGCTATTTTTACATGGCAGTACCACTCAGTTTAGAGCACCTTTCTGAGCTTTGCTGCCAGGCTTAGATGGATATTACAGTAGAGAGACAAGGTGAGTGAAGTAATCTCCTTCATTGAACTAACTTCTGTTGATGACAGAGACAAGCTTTCAAGTTTATACAGAGCTATTCCTCAGGTCTGGGATATGTACCTCTGTGTAGCTTGAGAACTTGTTTCTCTCACCAACATAAGTTGGTCCAATAAAAGAGATTACCTCACCCTCCTTGTCTCCCTAATATCCTGAGGCCAAAATGGCTACAATAACACTGCATACAGCAATGGATAATATCACAGCAGTCAGAGGAAGAAGCAGCCTATTAGATTGTCAAATACATCCTCCTGCAAGGGTAGAAAATACTACCCAAAGAAAATGATTAATCAGGCATTAGATTTATTCTATGCTTGATCTTGCTCACAAGACAATGTGTTAGGGCCAAATTTTGAACCCTCTGAAGTCAATGGGACTTTTGCAATTGACTTCAGTTGGACTACCATAAACCACCCCACCATTGGACTTGCCCTAAAGCCTGGAAAAGAGAATTTGTGAGCTGTGGAAAGTAGAGGGTGAGGATTCTTGGCACTATTGAAGTCAATGGGAATGTTGCCATTGACTTCAGTGGGGCCAGGATTTCACACACACACACAGAGCTCAATTTCTTGAAAGGCCTGACTTCTCATACCCTTTCAGCCTATGGACCACGTGTGTGCTGCTTTGGCCTCTTTTGCATGAAACAAGTGTCTGAGTATCCACCATGGCAGAGAAGACGGATTGCCTGAAAAAAGTATAATTCTTTCCAACTTCTTGCTAGTGTTTTTGATGATGGGTCTCAGGTTGCATTGTGACTCTAGAGACTAGGTAATATTCAGGATCTTATGTTGGACAGGAAACAGAGAGAGGACAGTACAGAGAAAAACAACAGGAAGTGAGCATAAAGGCTTTTAGAGGTAGAATCTAACCATAGGTGCCCTGAAAGAATCGGACATGGCACATTAGCAGGGGCCCAGTCCTAGAGTCCTGTTAGTGGACCTCAGGGGTTCTGAGATAAGCGGTGCTGGGCACTATGCATCTAAGCTTAGGGTCCATCCTTTAATGGACAGATAAGAGGCATGTAGGATGATTCAGAAGGCCCTACAACTTTGCTGTGTCCTTGTGATGGGGTGTACCAAGCCCTTTGAGGCCTCCTGCTAGAAGCCTCATGATTCTACCACACTCCGCCCCAGAAAAGGAGCAGTTAAGGTGGGTCCTCCAGGCCTACCTATAAAGGCTGCAGGCAAGCAGCCAATCAGAGTTCAGCAGGCTCAGACAAAAGGAGCTGCAGGACCTGAGCTAGTCAGTTGCTGGCAAGGACCAGAGGAACAAGGAAGATGCTCCTTGCTGAAGCCCAGAGTTTCTGGTGACATTGGCATTCCATGAGAAAGAACTTCAGCTCTGAGGTCAGGGTAAGTAGGAAAGTGCCCAGGGAACAGCAGTAGCAATTATTAAAGGAAGCAGCATGTGGATATTATTTGTAGGGTCCCGGAGTTGGGACCCAGAGTAGTGGCTGGGTGGCCTAAGCCCCGAGAAGGGAATAAGGCTTGTTTAAGGGCAGGACTTAGTCTCCAGGGAGAAAGAACTGGGGGCGGTGCTCTATACCAGGACAGACACAGATTTCAAGCTAGCCCACAAGGGACTGAGAACTGAGCCCAAAGACAGGGCTAAAGATGCCAACAAGGCACAGTGATAGGTCCTGTTGATCTTTTGTTACCCCAGAAGCAGTTCCTTCATGTGATGAGACTGTGTGTGACTTGGCCAGAGGGCCGAGCCACTGAAGAGCCACCTGACGAGGGTAACTGCCACCAGGGGGCACCGTGAGCAGAGAAAAAGAGAGTGCAGGTTCACACACACACAACGGGAGGCGCTCACAAGAGATAAGTGTACACCAGGGGTAAGCAACCTATGGCACGGGTGCCGAAGGCGGCACGCGAGCTGATTTTCAGTGGCACTCACACTGCCTAGGTCCTGGCCACTGGTCCGAGGGGCTCTGCATTTTAATTTAATTTTAAATGAAGTGTCTTAAACATTTTAAAAACCTTATTTACTTTACATACAACTATAGTTTAGTTATATATTATAGGCTTATAGAAAGAGACCTTCTAAAAAAGTTTAAATGTATTTACTGGCACGCAAAACCTTAAATCAGAGTGAATAAATGAAGATTTGGCACAGCACTTCTGAAAGGTTGCTGATCCCTGGTGTACACAGTCACAGTCCTTTAGAGGATGGAGAATACCTGAACTCAGTTAAAAAAGCAACAGTTATTTCAGATCCAATACTGAGTACATACGAGACTATTTGTAAAGAATTATTCTTTCATGCTAATTTGACTTGCATGAACTTGGTGCTTCTGTGAATGTGTAGGGCAGATAGCACCAACTAGAACAAGGCAAACTTGCCATCCTGGTGATGCCAATGCTCCTCAGCCATGACCCAAAGCATCCCTACTATTCCAACTTTACCCTCCTGACCTATAGCTTTGCCAATTCACATCACTTGTCACCCGTGGTATTTCCTGCAAGTCCATTCTTGGACCCAGCAGACATCTGACAATGTGTCTCATTCCTAATCCAGAATACTCTCTACCTAGAACTAGACTCCTACTTTGTCAATGAATCCTAACCTCAGGTGGCTTCTGTTACAATAGCCCCAGGCTCCAACACTACTTTGTTGGTGCACACGCTGTGCTGCATGCTATTCCAGTTATGAGTCCCATGCACAACTCAATGCACCTTGAGTAAAATGTATCCCTGCGCTGAAAGCCAACATAAGCCTTATGCACCACTTCAGTCTCCAAAGGAGAGTTTAAGTGGGGCCTAAGTGCTGGATAGACCTCTGGATGGGGTGAATTTCAGCTTTATTGAAGCTATGGACTATTGTGAATTCATAGCACTCTCCCTTTTACTACTTATAGTGCAAAATGTGTGTAAAGCCTAAAAGGAATCAAAAAGGTAACCAAACTTTGCCAAGAGATTACCCGCTCAAGAAATCCTACAAAACTCAGATTTAAAGTAAGGAACTGCTCTCCACAGTTTGCAGAATACTCTCTGTGTTTGAGATCTGAAACAAATTGAGTCCAATAACGTGCTCCTTGTGGAGTCACGTTGTCTGTAAATAAGCACACCTTAGGCAGTCTGAAGTAAGCAAACCTTGTGAGCTCCTAACTTAATATTTAGAAAAGATGTATATATCCCACCCTCTTAAGCAAATCTGTGTGTCATATCCTTTAAGAAAATGAAAGATAGAGCTTCTCTTTGGCTAAGTATTTACCAGAGTCATTAGTGCATGACTATTACATTAGCTGCACAAAACAACCAAACTCTCCAGGGATATGCAGGTAGGCGATGATCCATGGGTTCAAAGTATGTGTTGATGTTAGGGTTGCCAAACCCTCCAGGACTATCCGGGAGTTTCCAGGAATTAAAGATTAATCTTTAATTAAAGATTATATCATGCGATGAAACCTACAGGAATACATCCAACCAAATTGGCAACCCTAGTTGATGATTCAAGCTATCCGAGACCATAGGATCCTGTAAACTTCCTGGGCCTGATCCTCCATTGCCCTGTACCTTCTGTTAACATTTATACTCGCATGAAGAGAGAGTAAAAGGCTTCCTGATCAGAAGGGAAGTATCTTGCACCCAGTGGCATTGGCATAAGTGACTGAACAAGATGCCAAGGATATCAGACTCCTGCCTCTCAGGCTAGTTTTCAGTAGGGCACTATGGTATTAAGGAAAACAATCTGATGTTTTGACATTTGACACCAGATCCAAAGAAGACTTCTCAGGTTATCTGTACAACTTTTACTCAACATTCCTCAGTAAATGAGTCTTAAAATTGATCTTAGGAGAGCTGGGTACTCTTGGGCATGGGTAATTGACATTGCTGACTGAAACTAAACCAAACATGTCTGAGCCACCTGACCACTGATCTACCAGTTTGCCTCTTACTATTCTGCCAATCCATCTGTCTTAATCCAGACCTTGTTCTCCCATTCTTGGGTCTCTCCTCAGCAGACACAAATCATCAGGCCAAAATATTCAGCAGTGGCCTATGATTCTGGTGTCCTCGGTTTTTGGGCACTCGGCTCAACATATTTGGGCCTGATATTCAAGAGTGCCAGATCTTACTGACTTCAACTCAAGTGGCAGGTGCCCAGCCCACCAGAAAAATCAGACTCAAAAACAGAGGCACCCAGAATTAGAGACCACTCTTGAGAAGTTTGGCCTGAATGGGAACCCAATGAAAGAGGTTAAGTAAAATGTGGATAATCAGGCTTGCTTGCTTCTCAGGGAGTTACTTTGAGGATTTATCAGCCAGTGCTTACACAGTGCTTTGAAGAGGAAAAATTTTATTATGTGTTAACTTGAAACATGATGTGCAAGACTTCTTGGTGAGAAGACCCAAGAGATTTAAGCTATGTATCTAGCACTATATTAATATGCTACATAACTGAGCATATAAATATCAAAATGCAAAACAAACACTGTGAGGCCAGGTCTCCAGCTGGTGTAAAACAGCAGTATCACTCCATGGATCTCAAAGGAACCATACCAGGAGTTCTCAAACTGGGGGTCGGGACCCCTCAGGGGGTCATGAGGTTATTACATGGGGGGTCGTGAGGTGTCAGTCTCCCCCCCAAAACCCCGCTTTGCATCCAGCATTTATAATAGTGTTAAATATATAATTTATAAAAGGGCGTCACACTCAGAGGCTTGCTATGTCACCAGTACAAAAGTTTGAGAACCACTGAACTATGCCAATGTATACCAGCCGAAGACAGGGCAGTGTCCAAAAAATTGGGCCTGTTACTCTGTCTTGCTAAGGTACTTATATGGCCCCCATTACCATTATCTGAGCACTCCCTTGAACCCTGTGAGATGGAAACTATTACCCTATTTTACTGGGGCCGAGAGAAACTACGAAACTTGCTCAAAGTCACAGAGTCTGTGGTAGAGCAGGGGTCTCTCAAACTAGCACCCTAACCACTTTCTCTCACACGTGCACACACACACACACATATTCTCTCTCTCTCTGATTTTACACGGCGGTAACTTTGCTGACTGATTTTTAGGCAGGGCAGATGGGAGCAGAATGGGGCACATTGTTTATCCATGAAATGTAACTCAGCACCCAGGCAGTTGGAGTGGGAATTACATTAATCAAATTAAAGATTACAAAAGACAGCTTCAATATTGACTTACACATAGCGAAAAAGAAAAGGTGCGTCAGCCCAGAGCTCAAAAATGTGACTGCAATCGAAAGGAAATTCTCCCAGCTCCTTTCTCTACTTTTCTGTGGTTTGCAGTATATTATTTGCTGGATATTTTGCCTCATTCTGTTTACCTCAGTCTGCACCTCCTTGGCCTGTGTGTGAATTACTCCCCCTCCTAGAATGTCACAGACAAACCACCTGTTTCACCCAAATTTGAGCTCAGCTCTATCCCACAATAGCCCCAAACACCTGGTAATTTCAATTCAAGAGAGGCCCAAGATTGGAACTACTAGGAAATGTTTCAAGTCAACACTATGATTTAGACTGTAAGCTCTTCAGGGCAGGGACCTTCTTATGGTTCTGTGTTTGTACAGCTCATAACACAATGAAGTCCTGGACCATGACTCGGGCTCCCAGGAGCTATGATAATACAGTAAAAGCAGCAAAGAATCCTGTGGCACCTTATAGACTAACAGAGGTTTTGGAGCATGAGCTTTCGTGGGTGAATACCCACTTCCTCAGATGCATGTAATGGAAATATCCAGGGGCAGGTATATATATGTGTGCTAGCAAGCAAGCTAGAGATAACGAGGTCAGTTCAATCAGGGAGGATGAGGCCCTGTTCTAGCAGTTGAGGTGTGAAAACCAAGAGAGGAGAAACTGGTTCTGTAATTGGCAAGCCATTCACAGTCTTTGTTCAATCCTGAGCTGATGGTGTCAAATTCTGCAAATTTGACACCATCAGCTCAGGATTGAACAAAGACTGTGAATGGCTTGCCAATTACAGAACCAGTTTCTCCTCTCTTGGTTTTCACACCTCAACTGCTAGAACAGGGCCTCATCCTCCCTGATTGAACTGACCTCGTTATCTCTAGCTTGCTTGCTAGCACACATATATATACCTGCCCTGGATATTTCCATTACATGCATCTGAGGAAGTGGGTATTCACCCACGAAAGCTCATGCTCCAAAACCTCTGTTAGTCTATAAGGTGCCACAGGATTCTTTGCTGCTTTTACAGATCCAGACTAACACGGCTACCCTCTGATACATGATAATACAGATACATTATAATGACTTCTAATCAGACTAGAGTGTGCTGACAGAGGTGCGTTGAAAAGGGAGTTTGCACACCTCCTGCCACATCATGTCTGGCTCTAGCCAGGGCTATTTGTCCCTCACTTTCTTGTGCGCTAAATTCACTCACTAATTTAAAAGAGGCACAAGAAACAAAGGCAGAGCTGGAGTCACGATATCCTGCACCTGGGACCAGCAGGGGAGAGCTGTCCTGCCAGGAATTATTTTAACCTTTAATATTTTTGGCAGCAGAATGTCAGTCAAGTGTTTCCTACTTGGTTTTGAGTTCTATCAGTGCGATAAGCTGGCAGGGCCCAGGAGGATCCTATTCTGGGAGGGAGGCAGGTTTGTTTTCCATGCTAATCGGCTTTGACTAGCAGAGGGGAGAAGCAATACAAAATAATAATGCTTTCATTTCAACATCCCGGAGAGGAAGAATCTGCTGTAGAACTAGTTTAGAACACAAATATCATAGCCAGTACAGTGCTTTCAACTAGCCAGCTACCCTCCCAAAGATAGGGGAACTTTCTTCCCTCCCCACACCCAACCCAAGGAACCTCCACACACAGAGTCAGGTACAGGGGGCTCAACTCCATGCTTCATCTCACAAGAGGAAGGGTTGCAGCTCTGGCCTGCTCTGAGGGATCAACATGGCACCCAGTGTAAATGAGACCAATCTGATGGCTAAACGGATTGAACAGGAGAGGGGGCTCTCACCACACCAGGTGGGAGGGGCAGCTCTACCTCGGACTCTAGCAGATGAGGAGGGATGGTGCTCACCCCATCCCGCCTCCCTCACCTCTGATTTTATCCCTCGGAACAGCCCAGATTGCTGGCCATAGCCCAGAGTAATAGGCAGAGCCCAAAGTGTTCTGGTCATGCCCTTTCACCCTGACCCCTCACCCAGCATGTCCCACCACTAGGTGCACGTGCACCCCTGGTTGCTGGTAACAGAGGACAATGCTTGCTAGTTTTTTACGACTACATCCATCCTGACTGGAGGTCTGGATAGCACTGACGGAGGACTCCCAGCCTGCACTCAAGACACAGGTTTATCCAAGGGCTAACAGCTTAGGTTGTTCCAAAGTCTAGCTCAGGAAGCTGGAAGGGAAGATAGGGGAATCCTTCCAGGGTGTCACATGTGTAGCTCTCCAGGAGGTTTTCATCTTTAGTGGCAATGGCAGACTTACTGGAGAATGGTGCCAGCTCTTCCTGTGCCTGGGTTCACAGGATCGGGCTGGAATGTGGTTGGGGGCATGGGATAAATAACAGCAATTTCAATGCATGTGAAAAATAATGAAAGTGGTTTTTTTTTGACTGGGGGGTTTCTGGGAGGGCGGGGGCGGGCCATTATCTCATTATTTGACTCCAGATGCTGACCTTGGCTCTGGGAAACTCATTTGTCTTGACTTCCAATTGAGGAACTTTCTGAGCCAAAGGCAAACGTCTATAGATTTATGCCATTTGGAAAAATTAAACAGTTGTGAGCCAAGCCACTTAACGATTAAAACAAAAATCAATCCTGCAGGGATAATTCAAAGCTGACTCCAGAGCTCTGAAATGCCAAGCCAGAGATGACATGAGTTATAATTTGCACCATCTCCTTCTAGTTCACTAATGCCAGAAACTGCTGGATGCTCAGATCCATGTAGACTGTGGAACAGGGAGAAGCCAGAGGGAGACATTTCTTTGCTTTTCTCTGGGCTGCTGTTTGTGCTAATGAAGGCAAAGGGGTCTGGCAGGGCTGGAAACAAGCTAAGTTAGCCACATGGCCAAGAGCTGCGAAGATAGCCATAGTCCCTGTTTTTTCCATTGCGCTCTGCCAAAATACCCCATAGTACTCTCTAGAGATGAGACACAATCCAGTCTTCCTGCTAAAGCAGCTCAGTTATAGGTCTTCGCTTTTCCCCTGAAAAAACGGGGACCAGCAACGAATCATTCCAAAGTAATAGGGTTGATCTGGTTGGTTTAGTCTCTAATCCACAAGCCTCTTAAAATTTAGGCCTGCAGGCTAACCCCACTCAATTTCCCAGAGGTAGCCCATCTGTGCAGTGTTTTTAATTTGCAAGTCTCCCTACTGGCCAGGGGACTAAATGCACCATGGCACAATGCTGGACTCAGCTTCTTCCAGCATAATCTCCCTGATGTTGGTGTTCGTTCTGTTAGCACAATTATCAACCCAGTGCAGCAAAAGAGGCAGTGGATGGTGCCCTTTAAAAACTGCTGAAAAAGGCGGAGATGGTGAAAGGAAGTTAAGAGGCCAGAGACAGGTTGATTGGCTGAGTTCCTGATAAGTAGGAGAAATGTTGGGAGCACATGACAATGCAGCATTTTACTGAAGGGATGTGGGTTTTCATGGGTGTAAGGGAACCAAGTGCTACTGAAAGGTGCCTCATGGATGCCCCTGCAGTGTTCACAGTGTAGGCTCACAGAATAGCCATGGCAATGCAAGCCTCCTCGACTGGATTCCCTACTACCTGGCATTTGTGTCGTCATTCACACCTGTGCCAAATGAGTGCAAGGCCTCCATTCTGATTTGGTAGTATGTTGGACAGGTCTAAATGATGACACAAGGTGCAAAGCAGTAAAGAATCAGGCCCATTGCGCTTGACCCCTGATGGGACAACCACTTGAGGCAATAGGGGAATTTAGATTCAAGAGACCATCTTCAGTCACTGGCTTTTTTGCCCAGACTCACAGCAATGGGGCCAAATTAGTGAGGCTCTCCTTTCTGTAGATACCCACTGACTAAGAGCCTTTTTAAAACAATGAACCCTAGAACATTGACTGTCCATCAAAAGATGATGTTCTGTCAACAGTGATCTTGGCTTTTTTGGAACGAATGACCTAGTAGGCAAAGGCTCCATAGCCCATTAATAAATTCCTGAGCCATTCCATCCCTATATATCATCCCCCTACATACAATCTCTCCATCAATTCTTATTGCCCTTAAAAAAAAGAGAGAGACCAAGTGTGAATGTGATAAAGTGACATTAACTTGGATAAATTCTCAGGGAGGAAGGGAGCCACAGTTAGGCTGTTTCCAGCTGAAGCTGGGACACCATAATGCAGGGCTTTGAGGAGTAGTTCTGGATGGAACAGTGGGTCACCAGGTACCAAAATAGTTGGGAAGGCAAAAATGTGACAGATTTCCACATTGCTCTTTGCAAAGTCCATCTAATTCTCTGTGGGCCTTCTTTATATTAAGCCTTTCAATGTTAGCAGCCCAGCCTTCAGATCCCTGAGAAAATATACTACAATTTGCTACAGTAATTGACTAGACACTGCCATATTGCTTCTGTAAGACCCACTCTATTTGCCAGTATTCTGTGGCTGCTTTGGCACAACTCCTGTGGGAAAAGCTTCCCTAAAGTGAGTGGGGCCAACCACCACAGGATGCTCCCAGAATAGGGGAATTCCCGGGATGCACTGAGTCATGATGGCAACTCCTACACCACCACGTGACTAGGGGGCGTGGGCATGGCCAAAGAAAAGGAGGTCTGGGCAAGATCCCTGCATCCAACTAGTGCTCAGCTGCCAGAATGGTTCCTGGGTATCACTGACACCCAGCATAGGTCAGAGTAGCCTTCGGGCTGCTCTAATTTACCGGCGCATTGGTCAGGAGCCTCCTAGATCCACCTCTCCAGACTTGATGAGCACTCCTCTGCCAGGCTGGAGAATCTGGGCCATAGTGTCTAGACCAACACCTTAGTACTTCCTAATAAAGGAATGAGGAACCTCATAGTATCAAACTAATGTGCACAGTTCAACACCCACAAGCATTCCCTCCCCCCAAACCCCTGAAATAACAAATGTGTGTGTGTGTGTGTTCGTTCACACCCATTGGATGGAAAATAATTTTGATAAGAAATAGGTTTTCATTTCAAGTCGCTAAAGGCCTTCAGGTTCAGTAGAACTTCTAATAGGACAGTGAGCTAGCAATCTACAGCTGTAACCACTTGTTGGGATTTTTGATCATCAGCATGCAGCTCTTGAAGTTATGTTATATTACTATGCACACTTCACGCAAAGTGTGAGCGGCTGAGATCACCTCTTTGTTAATCCTCCTCTTCTCCACATAAGTCCATTAGCAGACGGTAAGAGCCTGCCTGGGATTTGCTGATTGCTAGCGATGAGAAATTCTGAACGGCTGACCTTGTGACCAGAGCCATTGCCAAGTAAAATATTGGATCTGATGATGTCTTGACAATACAAAGTAGTCTGCAGCATAAAATAAACAATTGCACAGAGCAAAGCGAAAGGGAATTTATAACAACTGAAGATTTCAGCAGAAGTATTACTGAGCCTGTCTGAAGTTAAAGGCATCTTTTATGACAAAAACAGGTGTGAATTGTCAATCTTTCCATCACCTCCCCAGCTCCAACCAAGAAAGGGAATTGTTAGTTGCAATCAGCCAACATAGCTGGATATTTTTTCCAGGTTTCATAAATTGCATTTAACAGTCATAAGTAATAGAAACAGTGAAATGATGTTAGAGACATTCAGAGCATCTGTAAAAGTACAAACAAACAGTTATAAATGTGGACATGACAAACAGGAAAATTAGAGGCTGCTCATGCGTTCTGCTAATATGCCAGGAGAAAACTGTACTTTGATCGTAACTCCAAAAACTAAAATCTCCATTTCAAGAACCAGCTAAGGTTACTTAAGACAACAGTGCATTGAGTAGTCCCATCATTTACAAAACACCAGTACATAAAAAACAAGGAAATAAATACCTGAGTATGCCAAAAATCTTACACTGCCCATATAATCAACAGCAGCCGATGATTCTCATGGGGTAGGACTTTCAAAAGGACCCAGTGCCTGGTCTATCTCTGGCTCCCATTGGAGTCAGGTAAAATTCCAGCTGATTTCACTGGGAGCAGAATTGGCCGAACATTGAGCACTTTTAAAAAGTCATCACAGCATAGCCACTGTAATGCTGAGTTTGTCAGCACTAAGACAGAAATCATGGCTTCTACTGCTTTTTTCATAGGTACACAGGAATTACCAGACTACATCAGACCCAAGGTCCATCCAGCCCCGTGTCTTGTCTCTGACAGTGGCTGGCACCAGACGCTTTAGAGAAAAGTGTCAGAACACCCTAATAGTCCTATGCAGGGATCTGGCCTCTACTGAGGTGGCAGCCTGGCTTCTAATCATCAGAGACAGTTAAAGCTCTGAAGCACAAGGTTTAATATCCCTTCCATAATTTGTTGTAGTTAATTATAACAGTTCTTGATCTCCGCTGAACTAGGCAATCCTTTTCAGAATCTTGTAGTCACACAAGGTCATGGTCTTCCTCACCCAGCCCAGCACACTTGTCAAGTATAATTCCCAATTCCGGACCTTGGTGTCCAAAATATGGGTACTAGCATGAATTCCCCTAAGCTTAATTACCAGCTTAGATCTGACAGGCTGCCACCAATCAGGAATTTTTAGGGCCTGATACCCTCTGGTTCCCCCAGAACCTTCCCTGGGGACCCCAAGACCCAGATTCTCTGAGTCTCACAACAAAGGGGAATAAACCATTCCCTTCCCCCTCTCCCCTCCCTCCCAGCTCCTTCCCGCCCTGGGAACACTAGGAGATCGCCTGATTCAACTTTTTGAATCACCGCACCGAGAGGAGTGTTACCTTCCCCCTCACCCAGAGGCAATACAAGCTGCGTGAATCTAACACAAAGAGAAAATTTATCCTTCCCTTCTCCCCACCAATTCCCTTGAACCTTAACTAGGAGAAAAAAAATTAAACAGGTCTTAAAAGCAAAACTTTTAATAAGAAAGAAAGAAAAAAGTAAAAGGTTTATCTCTGCACTTTAGATGGTAAACAGTTACAGGGTCTTTCAACTTATAAACAATAGAAAGAAACTTTTTTCAGCAGAAATACAATTTAAGCTACTTCCAGCAAGTACACATATGTAAATTAAAAAAAAACAAATTAAAAGACTATGACCGCCTTTTCTTACTCACAATTCTGAATAGATAAGAGACTGTAGCAGGGAGATTGGCAGAAACCTGGTTGCACCTCTAGTCCTGTCCAGGACCCAGAGAGAACAAAACCAAACCCAAAACCCACAAACAAAGGCTTCCCTCCCATGAGATTTGAAAGCATTTTGTTTCCTGATTGGTCCTCTGGTCAGGTGTTTGCAGGTCACTGTTTGTTAACCCTTTATAGGTGAAAGAGACATTAACCCTTAGCTATCTGTTTATGACAACACTACTCAACATGCCTCTGTGGGTTTTTTTGTTCATTGGGCTCTCTATATAACCCGCAAAGAGGAGTACATGCTTGAAATGGTTGTAAACAATTTTTGCTGTGAAAGGGTATTCATTTGACTTCTCACGATTTCCTAGGACAAACAAGATTACAGTAATGATATATTATGTCCAATAGCTTCTCGTTCTTTAAAAGAAATTACATTTTTGAACCCATGAATGTTTGCCAGGATTAAAATGCATCTTTTCCTATTTTTTTAGGATGACAAACTATTAACCTTATGGACAAGATGGGGGTATATTCCCCGCTCTGCTGCCAGCTCCCTATGTGATCTTCAACCAGGTATGTGACCTTCCTATGTGACTTCCTAGATTTTATGGCCAGAATTTAAACAGAGGTCAACAGCACCCACAACTAGGGCCAGCACCCAACATGCAGTGATGAGCCCTTTTGCAAATCTGGCCCTTATTTAGGTGCCTAAATGGGAGCTGAGCTGTTTTGAAAGTCTGGCTTGAAATGTGGTTTCTCAGTACTTGAAAGTTTGGCCCTCCTGAGCTATTTTGAAAAATTGACCCTATGTTGCTCCATCAGACCATTTGGATAATGGGCGTAGTGATTTTGCTCCTTCCCTTTGGGCGTGGTATAAGCTCTCATTAAATAAGGATTGTGAAACAGGGTACATCTAATCTGCAATAAAAGATCCACGGCAAGGCCATGGCTAGCCTGGGTCAGCAGACTTGGGTAGTGGGGCTATAAAATTGGAGTTTAGTGGTTCAGGGTCAGGCTAAAGCCCTGGATTAGAGACCCTCCCCCATGATGGTGTTTCAGAGTCTGGGCTCCAGCCCAAGCCTGAACATCTACACTGTAATTTTTAGCCCTGCAGCCCACACATGAGTCAGCTGGCCTGGGCTCCGAGACTCATTGCTATGTTTTTTTTATTGCAGCGTAGACCTATCCACAGAGATATTTATTCAGGCTTTTCTATAGAAAAGGTGGACCTAGAGCTCAGAACCTGCACCCATTCCCCTAGGCTAAGGGGGCATTTCAGTAAGAAATCCAAGAGCAGGAGTTGTTTTGCCAGGCCTTGGAGTTCTTTTTCACTTTTGAAAAGCTGCCTAGGTTGTTTCAAAAGTTGATAGCGAAAATATTCCCCTCTCTTGCCTTGTCTGCTTGATGGCGTTACGGATACAGAATCAGGTTTAATTTTCAAATAGCAGCAATTTTTTAAAACAAATCAATATCCTTGCACTTGAAATCAACCTGTTGAAGAGTGGACTCACCACTGGCGCATGGTTGGGTGTGGCATAGCCTGGTGCTTTTCCTTTGGCACCACCCACCAACAGCCGCTCCAGTTCAGTAGTGATCTACTTCTCCTCATGACTGAGCCCTCTGGTCAGGCACCTGTGGCCTCCCATTCCAGGGTAACCGAACCTTGTTTATTACCCAGTAGCTTCACACGGGGTCTTCAGCTAAACTACAGACTTATGTCCTTTCCAGCCTTTATTTCCATGGCCTCAACATCACCTTTGTCAGGGGGCCTGTAGGGAAACTCAGGTCCTCCCTTTGCTCTGAGTTCTAGCCCAGCTACCCCGTAATAAGCATCTAAGTGCTGCCCCGCTGCTTCCTACCACAGCCTGCCTGTCTCTAGACCTTTTACCAGAGCCTTCCTGGCCACACTCCTCCACAGATTCCAAAAGGAAAGCCCCCATAGTCACAGGGAACAAAGTATATTTAGGAGCCCCATGCCAGGCCTACCTGTCCCTCTCTCCACAGAGAACCTCCAGGCTCTAGTCATCCTCCAGCTCCAGTGAGGCATTCCTTTAGGCAGTCCTGGGGTATACCTAGCATAAGAAGACCACCTCTCCTCCCAGCCAGCCCCCAAGAGAGCTGGGTTTTTCCCTTTTTAACCCCTCCCTCCAAGCTTGTAATTTGGATCAGGGCTCCACAGGCTCTCATTAACCCCTTCCTACCCAGTGTAGGGTGCATCCACCCCATCCCACAGCCTCTTTCATGAGACCACATCAAAATCTATCTCACTTTCAGGTTTTATGGTGTAAGCCAATTCCTTTTAGCAAACAGAGGGACATGAAGCCATGTTGGACCCTTTGCAAGCATTTCAAAGATAAGCCCATTTTCAAGCCCTTTAGTTTATTCAAGCTAATCATAAATTTTCAGAACACCGTTGTGGCTGGCAATTCCTAGAGTCACAAAAGAAAACAAAAATCAGCCCTCAACAGCTACCAAATGAACCACAGTCCTGCAGAGCCAAGCATGAAATCTGGATCCTGGAGCTTCATGTGCATATGCTCAGAGCTTGCCTAGATGACAAGTGTTTGCCAGTGCTCTAACCAGGTTAGCTCTTCAGCCACTGACCAGTAGTTCCATTGCTGGTGAAACAGTGGGAAATCTCCCCCAAATGATAAAGCCCCACTCCCCTCCCAACCCTTCAGAACAGGTCTGACACAGGTTGGTGGGTGGTCGAGATGATGCGTGCAAAGTTTGTCCTGTCACTGCCTTGACTGTACTTCTACATAATTTCTATTTCGAAGGCTGTCAACTTTTCTTGAGTGAATTTCCAATGTCTGTTGTAAAAGCAAAGTGATAGCATGTGCGTGGCAGGTTCTGCACTGTTTACGTTCAGTTGGTCTCAAATAACTGCTTTTTTTGTGCATTTCAAGATGCTTGAATTAAGCAAAAGTGTTATGGCTCAGAGTGTAAAAAGAGTAACCAGAGCTTTAAAAGGCCACGAGGAAAACAATTCAAATTGTCCCCTTTCCTGAGCTCAGGCAGCTGAGGCTGACGTTTAAAATTATGTCAGCGACCCACAAGCAGTAAACATTTCTCTAGAAGATGTAACTGCGGTTTGCAGAAAAAGGGAGATGTGTCCAGTGTAAAGCAAAGTTCATTGCTAAGTGAGCACTGGGAATGTCAGACACGCTACACCTCCAAATCAGCAAATAAGCATATTATAAACAATATGATTAATACACGCTGCTCTTGCTTAGGACTAGGAGCCTCCGTGTTTGTTTAACATAATGCAAACTGGTTAGACTGCAAATTGTTTCATGGCCCAACAATATTAAAGCAGTATGTGGAATTTATTAATATAACTTCCTACTATGCTTCCAGGACACTGCAAGTTCTAGGTGGCGTAGTTCCCTTCTGGAAGCAGGATAAAGTGATGCAAGCCACAGACATCTGTAGCATCATGCTTATTATTTTTAACATATAGATCTTTATATTGTACCTTTCATCCCAACGCACTTGGCCCATATAACCACTGAAGTTGTAAGTCCCATCCAAGAGACATATCAGTTGATACTATGGCACAACAGTGAAGGAGAGAGGACATTCAGCCCAAGACATGGGGGCAAAAGTGTATGAAAAGAGTCTTTAATGTCATGCAGAGAAGACAGGGCCTCAGTTTCTAAGATCTCCTCCAAAAAGACCAATGGACCAGATTCTTACAGTGTAAATCTGGGGTGACCCCACTGACTCCAGTGGAGTTAATATGGATGTACAGCATGACAATGACAAAACTCACATTAGTTTAAATAGTTCAGGATTAAGCCCTTATAAAGTGCCAATGTAACTCAGAGCAGAATCAGGCCTCATTAAAGACTGAAAGGGCCGGTCCAGTTTGCTGTGGTGCTAGGGAATGTAATATTTCAAAGCTGAAACTTGGGTCACTAAAGCTTCCCAAGTGACCGTGCTGCAGTGATCAGAGAACCAGACACTAAGAGTAAGGAATATCGGGACTCAGCCTGAAAATGCATTAGTTAATGCCAATATAGAAGGAGAATGCACAGTGGAGGGGAACAAAATGATAAACTATCAAATAGCCTGTCTTCCTGAGCAAATGAGTAATTGATGTTGGAAAACAGAGAGATGAAGAAAAGAACCAATGAGCAAATCAACAGTAGCTCCACAGAGAACATTAGAAGGTAGGCACTAAGAAACAAAGATTGTCCAGTGGTTAAAGCACTACCCTAGGGCTTCAGTAAACCTAGGTTCAAGTCACTGCCTTAGCACAGACTTCCTTTGTGACCTTAGACAAGGCACTTAACTCCCCTTGAAATCAATGGGAATTAGCACCTAAAGAGCTACGTGACTCTCCCCTTTATCCTCTCTGGGCCCAAGTTTTCCATCTGAAAAATGAGGATAATACTTCTCTATCTCACAAGAGTGTTGTAAGGATAAATATATTAAAGATTGTGAGGCGCTCAGCTACTGCAGTAATGGGGACAACATAAGTACCTAAGATATGAGAAGGATGTGAAAGTTCATGGACATTTTGTGTTACGCTGTTGATTTGATTACTTTCAAGGATTGCCCAGATCTAATGAGATGCTCTCAGTTTGGACAGATCCTCTGCATCAGTAAAGTCTCTTCCTCTTACGCCCCCATGACCTCAATTTTTATCATCCTCCTTATCTTTTAACCACAGGGGGAAAAAACCTGCAACAGACTAAACACCTCCTTAGTCACAGAGACTGAGTGCTGCAACAGGCTCACCATAAAAAAAAAAAGAATCTGATGCTGAGAGCATCTGAGGAAATGAAAAGCAGATGAAGCTACAGCCTCCCTAAGCATCAAATACATTCAGAAAGGCATGTGAAAGGCTGCATGATGTGGAATCTGTGAGAGAGGACAATTCTCAATAGGAACTGGATTTATATGCCGTATATATTGCACATTATTAGAACTGTGGTCTAAAATTTCCTTTCTGCCAGTGCCATTCATTCACTGAAATGTCCTTCTCTCAGCTCTCCATCTGCCGTTATGCTAATAAGGAAGTTACAGGGAATGAAGTACGTGCACTGGTGTAAAGTAAATAAACAGGGGAGTGCAAAACTGCTAAAAATAATCCCAGGAGCTAGGGAATTGTGGCTTATGAAGGAGAACACAGATACTTGTTCCTCCCCCTCTGTCCACCACAATCAAAGCCTTGTCTGAACAGGTGGTGGGTTTTATAGTAAATCCTTAAAAAAAAAATTTCCTTCTTAGTCACTGCACTAGTCTGTCCGTCAATTTGTATCCATCTAGGTTCTTGTTGGGGCAGTTTAAAAGAGAAAGAAAAACTTTCAAATGTTTCCTAAACAATTTCCGTTTCATTTTTCAAGCTGCCATGCAGAGTGTTTATTATAGTGATGGAAAATACCCATTCGTGCAACCCTAAAACTCCAGGAATATGGTGGGGGATTCCATGTCCCAGCAGGCAGGCAATAGGAGAGGAGACTGGTAAATGTACCAGCAGAAAGGATCAGGAAATGGAGCAGGAAGTTGTTGGGTAGGGCGCAGTCTCCTCTGCTGGGGACCTTTTATGGAGAAGACTTCACCACCAAGGGTCCAGCAAGGATGGGAGATGGGGTTGGGTTTATGGGCCCAACTGTGGTGTCCATCAGGTCAGCCAATGCACATATCAGTCAGTTTAGGCAGGGAGTGGGTAGGAGGAGGCCGTACCTAACAGCAAGGACATCAGAAGTATTGGGAAGAGGGAGCTAAGTTAATAGGCAGCAGGTTTAAAACTAACAAAAGGAAGTATTTCTTCAGACAATGCACAGTCAACCTGTGGAACTCCTTGCTAGAGGATGTTGTGAAGGCCAAGACTATAACAGAGTTCAAAAAAGAACTAGATAAATTCCTGGAGGATAGGTCCATTGATGGCTATTAGCCAGGATGGGCAGGTGTGTTGTCCTTAGCCTCTGTTTGCCAGAAGCTGGGAATGGGTAACAGGGGATGGCTCACTTGATGATTACCTGCTCTGTTCATTCCCTCTGGGGCACCTGGCATTGGCCACTGTCAGAAGACAGGATACTGGGCTAGATGGACCTTTGGTCTGACCTAGTATGGCTGTTCTTGTGTTCTTATGAATTTGATGTGACTCCAGAGCCAGCAGAGATTCCAAGTCAGACAAGCCAACTGCTTAGAAACTTGAGCACTCTGCTGGTTTTTCTAACTCTGGTTTCGAGGCTCAGCGTGGGGTAAATTTCACAGGAAATCAGAATGATTTGTGTGTTTTAGGAAATAGCCCTTGCACTAAAATATTTCAAAGACCTCTTCTGTTTGTCTGACTTCTCTTCTAATTCACATTACCAAAATCCAAATATCCCTGAGTCTTTCACAAAATAGAATTCCAGGAAAGTATTTCTCTCTCTTATTTATTTATTTTTTTAAGTACACACTTGTCAGATTTCTCCTTTCACACTATTTATGTTTGAAATTTGCTGTAAGAGATTTTAAGGGCTAATTTGGCATTTTTAGCTTGTTCCCTGATATCACAAAGCAAATTCTTTTGCAGAAAAAAAAGACGACTAAGGATGCATTTTGGTTTTCTGTCCCTGACTTTCTAACACGCAAACTTAAGATCAGACCCAAGTGGGGTAATTCTCCATTGTCATGCCCCTGGGGTCATCATTTACTCCTCTACAAAGTGAGTGTAAGGTAGGTATAAAATGCAGCCACTGTGATGTGGTAACACTTTAACCTGCTTTGCACAGGTGTACTGGACTTATGCATCATCCAGAAATGTAGGTGCTTAAAATTAGAGGACACTTTTGAAGGCTTGGCCCAAATAGACTTGCCCAAAGCTTGTAAGTGAGCCTGGGTTCCCAGCTCTCTCTTACTTTCAATCCAAAGTTATTTTTCACATGCTTCCATGTGGAAAACCTTCCAGTCTCCCAAAATTCAGCATTTAGAAGACACATAATCACACAGCCTGAGTTAGTGGGTGAAGAATTCATCCAGCTCAGTACTGTCCACCCAGCAAGACCTGGCTGTTATCTGCCTAGACAAATAAAAAGCAAACTGCTGTTCATATCACCATCTTCCAACACAGGTGGGGTCAGAAAAGTAACTGAAATTAGCCTAGTATTGCCACACACATTTAAGCCCTATGGGTCACTACCCATGACCTCCTTGCATGGGGGGGGTGTGACAGGTTGAAACACAGAACCTCCCTTGGGAGCTGCCACCTGATGTGCCAAGACTACTTCTGCCCCTGCTTTCCTGCCCCATCAGCTTAGGACTTCAGTGCCCTGCCTGGTTTGAGCCAGACCCGATAGCCTGCTGCAAACCCAGACCCAGGTCTGAATCACATCCCCTAACAGCTGTAGGTTTACCTGAAAGCAGCTTACAGAAGTGTTCTTGTCTTTAACACTCAGATGCTCAACTTCCAATGGGGTTTAACCCCAAATAAATCTGTTTTACCCTGTATAAAGTTTATAGAGGGTAAACTCATAAATTGTTCGCCCTCTATAACACTGATAGAGAGATATGCACAGCTGTTTGCCCCCCCCCCATATTAATACATACTTTGGGTTAATTAATATGTAAGAAGTGATTTTATTAAATACAGAAAGTAGGATTTAAGTGGTTCCAAGTAGTAATAGACAGAACAAAGTCAGTCACCAAGCAAAATAAAATAAAACATGCAAATCTATGTCTAATCAAACTGAATACAGATAATTTCATCCTCAGAGATGCTTCAGTAAGTTTTTTCCTCAGACTGGACACCTTCCAGGCCTGGGCACAATTCTTCCCCTGGTACAGCTCTTGTTCCAGCTCAGGTGGTAGCTAGGGGATTCCTTCCTCATGATGGCTCCCACCTTTGTTCTGTTCCACCCATTTATATATCTTTTGCATAAGGCGGGAATCCTTTGTCCCTCTCAGGGTTCCCACTCCCTCCTTCTCAATAGAAAGACATCAGGTTAAAGATGGATTCCAATTCAAGTGACATGATCACATGCCACTGTAAGACTTCAAGCCTTCATTTCTCCCAGCCTGACTCACCGGAAGGCTTGCCTGCATACAGAGCCATCCACAGTCAATTGTTCTGGTTGATGGGAGCCATCAAGATTCCAAACCACCATTAATGGCCCACACTTTGCATAATTACAATAGGCCCTCAGAGTTATATTTCATATTTCTAGTTTGAGGGTATGGCTACACTTGCAGCTGTACAGCGCTGCGCAGGAGCGCTCCTGTTGCAGCGCTTTGAAGTGCGAGTGTGGTCACGGTGCAAGAGCTGGGAGAGCTCTCTCCCAGCGCTCCAGGTACTCCACCTCCCCGTGTGGATTAGCTTACAGCCCTGGGAGATGCCCTCCCATCGCTGGGGCACTGTTTACACTGGTGCTTTACAGCACTGTAACTTGCTGCGCTCAGGGGTGTGTTTTTTCACACCCCTGAGCGAGAAAGTTGCAGCGCTGTAAAGCACCAGTGTAGACAAGGCCTCAAATACAAGAGTGGTACATTTATACAAATAGGATGATCACACTCAGTAGATTATAAGCTTTGTAATGATACCTTACAAGAGATCTTTTGTATGAAGCATATTCCAGTTATATTAGCATATTTTTATAAAATCATATAGAGAGAGTGCAACGTCACAGGGGGCTGGGATGCAAAGAGCCTTTCCCCACCTCCACGCCACAGCCCGTGGCTGGCCAGGAATTATTGCAGCCATTGCACTTGGGAGAGGACACAGACCGCTCTTTCCATGCACTGCAGGGACTCATGCCACCTTAAAAGAGAGTGAGGAGAAAATTGGAATTGTGTCCAGACCCTTCTCTCCACTGGCCCGCAGAGAAAGCTGGCTGCACTGGGGAAGAAGAATCCTAAAAGGTAGTGCAGACTGCTTGCCAGGATGGTGAAGTAGGGTCTGTGCATCTCTTAAGTACAGTCCATCCCTAACACACCCTGTTTCCATCCCCCAACGGGGGACTGTGGCTAATAAGCACAATGTAGCCCTGTGTGTTTTCCCATCCTTGGCAGCTTAGTTTATTGATAAAACCAAGCACTGCAGAATCAACCCAGCTGCATTTTAGGCTGTTTCATGCATTCTCAGCTAAACTGCCTGATAAAGCGCACATAGCAATGTATGAGACAATTTGCAATCACAAATTCCTCTGGGGCAGTGGGAATGCTATTGATCAAAGGGCACTGCCGTTGTATTGCAGGTCTATCAGTTTCATTACTCTTGGTAACGATGAGGTACTCAGCAGAAGGAAAACAGCTGGTTGGCTTATGCCAGGTTGGCTTTATTGCTATAAAAAAGAAAATAAATCTTTAAACTGAGGAAATGTGAGTCAAAAGCTCTTGAAGAGATTAAATAATGAAGATAATTTGTATAGCTACATTTTTGACCATATTACCTCATCTCTAAACTAAGAAAAAAAATCTAGCTCACAGCTGGACCTCCAGATTTCTTCCTCCTCCAAAATTGTGTCCAGATCCCCATTAAACTTGATTTAATGACCTGCTTTATTGGTGATGTTGTTGGCAGTTCATTTGCCATTTTACGTCAAGAAAGTCAGCCTGAAATTGCTTAGTCCCCTCCCCCTCACAACTCATTTTTCTTTTATAAGACACCTGGCTGTAACACTATGATTTAATGAGGATGGGTGTGGGTCTGGAACATATTTAAAATAGAGCCAGAGCCCTTATTCTCCATCTATGTAGACCAGCTTTACTGTGGTTTAGCTCCATTGACTCAGGGGTGCTACTTCTGATTTACAATGCTGCAAGTCAGGCTTCATAGCTTTTTGGCACTCACAGAATACAGAAGTCAGTCTCTAGCTTGGTACCCCTTCTTTGCTTCTTGCAGAACAAGGCAATGAATTGATTGACCTATGTAGTTCTTTCTCCACCCAGCAGCTGATCACCACTTGGAGTTTTGGATAGTTCACTCCCATTGTGGAAGATCATTTTGTTAAAGGGTCAAGGCAAGCATCAAACAGAAGTCAGTTAACTGAGCTCCTGAACAAAAGCTGTTACTACGTGGCTCAGATCTGCTGCCCTTACTCACATGGAGTAGCATCTTACTATGTGAGTAAACCCTTCATTGAACCACTTGTCTCAATAAGGTAGGTTCACCCTGAATTCCAGAAGGGGGTCGTAAATCTTTCAATACCTGAAATTCCTTGGTAATTACAAAGAAAAGCTGATGCTTCTCACTGGAACTGTTCTGCTCCTAGTGACAGCTCACACAAATGGATGTAGTGCTAATTTAAGACTGAAATCTACTTTCAGGGTATATCTACACTGGAGCGGGAGGAATAATTTCCCACACTAGCTGCAATCCAGCTAGCGCACTAAAAGCACCAGTGTAACAGCCTCCATGAGTACAATCCCATCCCAGACCCCAGGTGAGCAGTCTTGGTGGCTAGGCTATGCCACTGCAGTGGCTACACTTCTATGTTTAGCACACTCAGTCAACTACATCTCCAGCTCCTGTGTAGATGTACCCTCAGATACATAGGCACAACTCCTAGTGGATCTAGTGAAGCTTCCATTAAATTCTCTTGGCCAAATTCAGCTGTGGCTTGAACAGTGTTGTAAGTTACATATCAAGCTAAACTCTGTCCTGCTGCTATCTGCTCCAGTGAGTGGTACTATGCCATATTTATAATCCTGTAACAGGCAGAATTGAAGCCATATTGTGATCTCACTTACCCCTGTTGACTCCAGTGGAGTTACTCCAGGTTTATTTTGGGGAAAATGAGATCAGAAACTGTCTCATTGGACTTGAGTGGGAGTTGTTTGCATTGAGATTTAAAAAAAAAAATTTTTTTTTGCAATCTTTTTTGTCTTCTAGTATTTGAGTGTTTAGGGTGCCCTTGGGTCACATTTTCAAGCTTTTCTCCACAGCCATGAGGGCTAGAAACTTTTTTGTTTTTTTATGTTCTGATTCTCAACTAATCACATTCCTCTAGAAGCTAGGCTTTAAGAAAACCACCAAATATTGCAAGGTTCGTGATATAATCTTGAGAGTTGACCACACTATGTTAGCTTTGTGTATGAGAGAAGCAAGGCAGACAATGGATATCAACACAGATAGGGAACAAAACCTAAAAACAATCCAGCACTGAAGTATTTTTGCTTTCCCCAGATGTTTGTAAAGGCAGGCAGGAAATGTACAAATGCTGACAAGATCTAGTGGACTACCTAACAGATAAGGATCTTCTTTCTCTGTACCACAGGAAGTGACATTTTAGAACATACAATGAAAAGAGACCGCCCTGGTGAAGTCAATGGAGCTGCATCAATTTACACCAGCAGAGGATCTGGCCTGAAGTCCTATCTGTGGTGAAAAGCAAGGCATTGAACCTGGGAGTGCTCCTAATTCTAACCCAGTCAAAGATAAAGGAGTAAAACCTAACTTCAGCCAAACTCTGTGGGCTGTAGGTGGGAGGGTTCTAACGGCACCTGTGCATTTGATGATTCAACGGTCCTGAAGTGGAGCAAGGTCAGGGTGCTGAGGAGGGGGATTTTTCTGTTTGTTTTCTCAAAGCTTTTCTTTAAGAAAACATGACCTTCTCCCAAAATAATAGTGTTTTTACTAAGCTGACAAAGTGAAATAATTAGTTTGGTATTTTGTACTGTTTCCTTGCTCTGAGTCATGTGCTGTGAATTCTGGGGGAAGAAGGGCAAGCGAGGGAGGTGTGCCTGTGTTTGATGTGGAACACTGCTAATGGGCCCAGCAGCCATCACCTCTCTACAGAGATGGACTTTCTTATCCTAAACAGGAAGTGGAAAGGAACTGAAGCAACCGTTTAACTGAAGCAACTGTGCAACAGATATGGTCTTTCTTACTCTCAAGGGCAGGCTAAAAGGAACAGACTGACTGGCCATGGCTTTGAAAGTTTCATGCTGCTGGAACAGACTCCATATTTATCCATGTCTATAAATAAAAAATTAAAGATTCACTAGAGATATGATTTGTAAAAGGAAGAAAGACATGAAATTCAAGGATAAAAATAGTCAAGAGGCTTTCTTAGCTCTTCCAGCATGGCTTGGATCAGCTGGAATTTCTTTAGGGGACGTTTAAATGCTTGGGGGAAAATTCAGAACTGGTGTAAGCAAGTGGAACTCCATTGGCCTAGAGTCACCTGGCACTGTTGCAGGGATGTGTACTTTGTATCAGACACTTAGGGTATGTCTACACTACGAAATTAGGTTGAATTTATAGAAGTGGGTTTTTTTAGAAATTGTTTTTATGCAGTCGATGGTGTGTGTCCCCACACAAAATGCTCTAAGTGCATTAAGTCGGCAGACTGCATCCACAGTACCGAGACTAGCGTCAGCTTCTGGAGTGTTGCACTGTGGGTAGCTATCCCACAGTCAGGGCCTGCTCCAGGGGTTTTGCCGCCTCAAGCAGCCAAAAAAAAAAAAAAAAAAAGCCACGGTTGCGATCTCCAGCAATTAAGCAGGAGGTCCTTCGCTCCGAGGGGGAGTGAAGGACCCTCTGCCGAATTGTCGCCGAATAGCTGGATATGCCGCCCCTCTCCAGAGTGGCCGCCCCAAGCACCTGCTTACTAAGCTGGTGCCTGGAGCTGGCCCTGCCCACAGTTCCTGCAGTCTCCACTGCCCATTGGATTTCTGGGTTGAGATCCCAATGCCTGATGGGGCAAAAACAGTGTTGTACCAAGAATCACCCGCATGTCATCAGGTCCCCCCTCTCCCTCCCTCCCTCCATGAAAGCAACAGCAGACAGTCTTCTCGCGCCTTTTTTCCTGGGTTACCTGAGCAGACTCCATACCACGGCTAGCACGGAGCCCACTCAGCTCACCGTCACCGTACGTCTCCTGGGTGCTGGCAGAAGTGGGACTGCATTGTTAAACAGCAGCAGCTCATTGCCTTTTGGCAGCAGACGATGCATTACGATTGGTAGCCATCGTCATCGTATGCCTAGGTGCTCTTTTAGCTCAACTCGGTGAGGTTGGTCAGGGGCACCTGGGCAGACATGGGAGTGACTCAGCCAGATCATTCCCATCTTCTGCCAAGCACCCAGGAGATGACGATGGCTAGCATCCATACTGCACCATCTGCTGCCAGCCTAAGATGTAAAAGATAGATGGAGTGGATCAAAACAAGAAATTGACCCAGCAATGTGCACATCATGCTGATGAGCTCTGCATGAGTTCTGCATGGTCACCTGTGCTGATCAGCTTGCCACGCTGGCCAAACAGGAAATGAAATTCAAAAGTTCGTGGGCCTTTTCCTGTCTACCTGGCCAGTGCATCTGAGTTGAGAGCGCTATCCAGAGCGGTCACAATGGAGCACTCTCAAAGGCCAATACCATCGAATTGTGTCCACACTACCCCAAATTCGATCCAGCAAGGCTGATTTCAGCACTAATCCCCTCATCAGAGGTGGAGTTGTGGTATCTCATGCGGAGCGAAGAAAATTCACACAGTCAACACAGCTGCAAACAAGTCAGGAATCTCCTTTATTCTTTTCTACTACCCCCTTATATAGTTAAGTCTGGTTACATAAGAACCAATCATGCGGGCTAACATCATACATGCTAGCAATCTAATTGGACAAAAAGAAAAATCACGCGCTTACCATGCCTCTAATCACGCGATTGGCCAACCGCAACAACGCAATCCCCGACCACACAAAGAACGATCTACAGCCTCTTCCCCTCTCTTCTCCTGAACCAATCGCTCTGTGTGAGACACAGAAAACAAGCGGCTCGGACCAGCCCCCCCAGCCATAGCCACAGGACTCCAGCTGAGGAGGCAACGGGCACTCACGTGTAGCAGCTGCCGCCCACCTCTGCCTGCGGAGTGCCCCGCGCAGAGACCCACACACACCCGAGACCAGAGCGGGAGCGGCGCCGAGCCCGGCCGCCTGGGCTCCCCGCGCTGCCCGGCCGGGGCCCCAGCAGCGCCCGGCGTCCGAGCGCATGAGAGGGAGCGAGGAGCGGGGGCCGCGGCCCGAGCCGCTCGCCTCCTCTCCCGGACGGCGGCAGCAGAGAGACTGGCCCGGGGGGAAGCAAGGGGCAGCGAGGAGGCGGCGGCTCCACGTGAAGAGCCCGGACACAACCCCGGTCCAGCGCCGCACCTCATCCACCTAGATCAGTGTAGGGAGGATAAGTCCCCACATGGAGTAAAGAAACTGATTTAAAGAGCCCTTTAAGTTGAAAAAAAAGGTCTTCATCGTGTGGACGGGTCCAAGCTTAAATGCAGGTAACGCTGCTAAATTTGACCTAAAATCGTAGTGTAGACCAGATTTTAGATATTCAGGGACAGATTCAATGGGAGTTGGGTGCCTAAATACTTTTGAGAATCTAGGCCTCAGATCCTGCAGGGACAGATATAATACAGGTATATGGAGAAGTAATATGACCCCATGTGCTTGTCCCAAGAGCAGGACAAGTGGCATTTCTAGCAACACCCTTAAGGAGGGTTGCAGGAGAAGAGGGAAGCAGCAGCATACTCAGGAGTTCTGGCCACCTGTTATAGTTCCTTTCCCCTCCTTCATGGAGCTTCAAATTCTGGCTCCTACACCCTCCCCAGCACATATACTACTGCTGGGAGCCTTGAATTCCTCAGGATTGCATTTAGCCAGGTGGCTTCAATGAAGCTGGGCCTATTTAGACCAGATCCAAATGGGGCCTTAGGACTTACTGCTACTCCCAATGAAGGCAGTGTGCCTTGACATAGTTAGTGAAGTGTGAGTGTAATAAATCTTCACAGGATCAGGCCCCTTGGGCTTCATCTGTTCTCAGATGAATATCACTTCGCATTAGTACAGATAGAGATGAGACTATGCCCCAGGAGCCACTGGGCCTTACTCTGAAATACCTTTGAAACAAGTGGAGATAAAGCCACAATGAGCTACGGAGCTGAGGCTCTCAGAGAAGTGTTTAGCTTGCACAGCAGCCAAAGCAAATACATTTGCACTGCAAGTTATAGAAGGCTGTTAATCAGCTATGTAACCAATTGCTTTAAGCCAAAAATTATCTTCCTTCTGCATTCTGGAGCCAAATACCTGACATGACCCTGATCAAGCTAAGCTCTATCTAAGGAGTTACACTATAACAGAAAGGGGAAATATTTTAAAATATTACCAAAAACATAACCTGTTCACACGGCTATTTGTTTTCACCCCGAACAATGTTTGCCCTTCACTGTTTGGATTTGGGCCAAGTTTTGCTCACAAGAAAGTCGGGGCAGATCTGCTGCTGCACCACTGATTTCAATGGAGCTATGACAATTTATACGAGGTGAGGATTTTCCATCTAGTTTCTGCGCAAAGCCATCACTTAGTAGAGAAGGTTCAGCCATAAACTGGACCCAGGTTCTCCAAAGGGGTTGACAAAGCCCAGCGATGCTTCCATAGCATCTTGGCTGAGTTTAAAGTTCATACTATGAGCTGAAATCAGGCTAAGCTATCTGGGCTTTGAATTTTGTAAACTAAAGATTTGTGCAGCCATAACAGAGGAGCCCAATCTACTCTCTTATTTCTTGGGATTGATCCCTCAGGGTCGGGGATAAGGTAATCAGTGAAAGGTGGTTTCAAATGCCCATGCTAAATCACTTCTGGCTCTGGGGAATGAACAGCACACCGAGGCTACAACTACACTGGAATAAAAGACCTGCAGCACAACTATGGCTGGCCCGGGTCAGCTGAATCTGGTTTGTCGGGCTTAAAAAACTGCAGTGTAGATATTTGGGCTTAGGCTAGAGCCAGAGCTCTGGGACCCTTCCCCCTTGCAGAGTCCCAGAACTCAGGTACCAAATCAAGCCCAAATGTCTACACAGCAATGTTATAACCCCGGAGCCAGAGCCCTGAAAGCCCAAGTCAGCTGACAGAGGCCAGCCACAGCTATTTAATTGCTGTGTAGATGTACCTCTAGAGACCTGGGTTCAATTCCCCTCTCTGCCACAGATTCCCTGTGTGACCTTGGACAAGTTCTTAATCTCTCTGGACCTCAGCTCCCTGTAAAATGGGGATAATGCTACTTCCTTGGTCTGTCTTGTCTCTTAAGACTGTGAGCTCTTTGGGACAGAGACGGCCTCTTACTCTGTGTTTGTACAGGACCATGTCCCCCAAGGTATTTAGATACCTAATTCCTATTGAAATCAATGGGAGTTTGGTGCCTAAATACCTTGGAGGGTGCAGGCTTACATTGCTTAGCACGATGCTGGATGCTGCTGTCCTACAAATTATAAAAACTTGAAAGTTTTCTGCCTTCTCTTGTTGGCCCTTTCCGTTTTGCAGGTGAGCCTGACCATTTTCTCGCTGGGTTTCTAATAGAGCTGAAGCCAAGTGCTTGCAGATCCACTTGTTTGCTCAGTTCGGTCTGCATGCGGGCACCAATGGCAGTGCCTCAGCACGAACAGGCTTAGCCCAGTGCAGAGGATTTGCTGCCTCAGTTTCTCCTTTATGGAATAGGAGTAATAATACCTACCTGGCTGGGTGGTGGCAAAAAAAATCAGTCAAGGTTTACGAAGAGGATAAGCCCTAAATGCTGTTAGTTGAGTGTATCATTCATAACATTGACACTAGGCTTAAGGGACCATGGCCCAGATTCTGCACTGCATCTCCTAAAAGACATAGTGCAGGGAAGGCAGAGGGGCGGCTCCAACTTACAGCAGTCTATCCTAGGCTGCCTAGGGGCTGAGGAGTGGCCTAGAGCCGTGGTTCTCAGACTTTTGTACTGGTGACCCCTTTCACATAGGAAGCTTCTGAGCGTGACCCCTCCTTATAAATTAAAAACAGTTTTAATATATTTAATACCATTATAAATGCTGGAGGCAAAGCAGGATTTGGGGTGGAGGCTGACTGCTTGCAACCCCCCCATGTAAGAACCTCATGACCCCTGAGGGATCCTGATCCCCCCAGTTTGAGAACCGCTGCCTAGAGTCTCCGTAGCACCAAGCACTATGGCTACTCCCCTTCTGTAGCTCCACCTCCACCTGGTCCCCTGTACCCAGGCTTGCAAGATGGCATCATGGAGCCTCTTATATTGGTCTGCTACTGCTCCTAAACAAGGGCCGTTCTCCCTCAGGCTTTTGCAGCCAGGGCCAGCCCTAGACCAAATGGCACCCCGTCCATTTGTTTCCCATCAAATTTGCTCCTTGCTGCAAACTAGATTGCAGTTGAGCTTTTCACTTCCAATACTGAGCTCCTGAAGGCTTCTTCAGGGGCATCTTATTTTCTATAGGGGAAAACAGACAGTATTAGGGAGAACAAAAGCTAAGTTCCACAGTCTTAGAAAGTCAAACTTTACATGTTAAGCATGACAAAAGAAGTAACAGTATTTCTTTTAAATTGTTGCATAGATAGGGATTCGATAGATATCTCTGGTATCTCCTTAAATATGTCCTTTATTAGTCGCCCCTTACACTCTTCAAGTCTTAAAACACAAGTACACTTTCACAATTTGCACAATAAAACAAGGTTCACAATATCACAGCTGGGCTTTCACTTTACTTCATTCTTATACTGCAATGAATGACCGGCGACGCCCCGCCCCTTATATACCTGCGAGGGCATGGCTGACAACATTCTAGGAGGTTCGAGGAAAATGTAGATCTCAGTTAGCCTGGAAGGTTTCACAAGATTCTGCAAAGGTCCAGAACATTCTAGGAGGCTAGTGAAAAATGAATCTATATGCAGAATATTTGAAACATGTTACTTCAAGCATTCTTTTTTTCCCTTTTGTCCCTAATAACGAAAACAGCACCCCCAGGCTGGCTCCCAGCAGCCCAGGTAGTTGCCTGGCTTGCCTGCCCCTAAATCCTGCCCTGTTTGCAGTTCATTTACAGGCCACCTATGTCACCGGACAGCATATAAGTGCCTATGAGGGGCCATAATTAGTCCCTTGTTTTTATTGAGCACTCTGCCTGGCATTGTCTTACTGCCAGAGCCTGAAAATGCTTAATACCCAGCAGAGCGCTTTCTCCTATGAGGAATCCCATTAAAGTCTCATCTCCTGGGTACTCAAGAGTTTCATGCGATAGGTGCTGATTTTGGAATCCAAAAGCAAACAGCACCTGTTTCTTGTTTTACACTCACTGCCATTTTTAGGGATTGCCCAACTGTAACAACCTCCAGTTTCTTTCATTCATTGCTTACAGCTCTGTCCTTACAGACAGCAGTGAGAAGGCAGGCACTTTAGCTTTGCCTCCAGCTCCATCAGACTCCCAGAGGCTCCCACTGCCATGGGCGGTGGGATGCTGTTGGGGGTCTATGGGACTTTCTTGCTAGTTAGCAAGGGCTGATATCTTTTGTAAGCATTTGCAAGTCCCTTGTTCTGAGGTCCCCCTAGTGGAAATTCCTTCTGTCCCAGAGCTTGGTTAGCATCACAGTCCCTCTTTTATCTAATACCTCTGTGTCAGTGACCCTGGAGTCACCCAGGAGGGCGGGTATCAGTGTCTGCCCTTGTAAACATGTGTAGGAAATCTCCATTCATCACTCCCACTCCCCCTCTATTATTGTGCCTGTCTTTTGATGCCCCATTCTCTAGTGTACTGCCTTTGTCCTGTTAGCTTCTCGCCGCCTGCAACAGTGGGAAATATTGTGGAGTTAGATGCAGCTGGAGATGGAGCTAATGATAATCTCTGTGCTTCCCTGTTTGTCTTTCCACAACCGTCTGTAAGGGTACATCTACTCTGCAATGAAACACTCGCTGCTGGCCTGGGTCAGCTGACTCAGGCTCACAGGGCTCGGACAGAGGGCAGAGCTGTAAAACTGTGGTGTAGATTAGGGCGGAGCCCAGGCTCTGGGACCCTCCTCTCTTGCAGGGTCCCAGAGCTAGTGCTTCAGCCCAAGAATCTACACCACAATTTTATAGGCCCACAGCCCAAGTCCTGTGAGCCTGTGTCTGCTGACCCAGACCAGCCACGGTTGTTTAATTGCAGTGTAGACACCACAAGAGAATCAGTACCCCAAAGAGAAAATGAGACGTTTTACCCTGTGGCATGGTGAGAGGGTCAAAAGCATTGATTTCCTACCCACTTCCACCCCTGCCTAGAGGCCAGGCACAATATGGCTTGGGAGAGAAGGCACTGCTCTTGGTTAACACTCTCCAGGTTAAAGTCTCCACAGGCAGGGCCAGGGCCACACACCCCCATGCAGGGCCGCCCGGGGGGTTGGGGGGAGGGCAAGTGGGGCAATTTTCCCCAGGCCCAGCAGGGGTCCCCAGAAGAATATAACATTCTATAGTATTGCAACTTTTTTTATGGAAGGGGCCCCCAAAATTGTTTTGCCCCAGGCCACCTGAATCCTCTGGACGGCCCTGCCCCCACCCACCCCTCCTCACAAGCCAGAAGGGAGGGGAGCATAGGCTGAGCTCTCTGCTAGGGCGACAGAGCTGACACTGCTGCTTGTTTTCCTTTGGAGCCTCAAGGAGGAGTTCCCGCCCAAATACCTTCTGGGATTCCCAGTGCAGCCCAACCCCTTGTAAAGCGCCAGTGTAGCCAAGGTCTCAGTCTATTTCTCAAGGAGGTTTTCTTGAGCTGTGCCCCCTGAGGGCCGTGTCACCATATGCTGCTCCTGAACCAGGCATGCAACTTCCACTGACACCAGTGGATGCTCTGCAGCCAGACTGAGGGCAGGGTATGGTGCAGAGTGTGCTGCTGGGATTGGGATCGGCTAAAGCCACATCGTATGCAGAAGGAGATGCATGGACTGCTTTAGAGGGAGATTACTAGTGGAGTTCCTCAGGGATCAGTTTTGGGACCAGTCTTATTTACCGGTAATCTTTTTATTACTGACCTTAGCACAAAAAGTGGGAGTGTGCTAATAAAGTTTGTGAATGACACAAAGCTGGGAAATATTAATAATACAGAGAAGGACCGGGATATCATACAGGAAGATCTGGATGACCTTGTAAACTGGAGTAATAGTAATAGGATGAAATTTAATAGTGAAAAGTGCAAGGGATTAATAACAAGAATTTTTGTTATAAGCTGAGGACTCATCAGTTGGAAGTAACAGAGGAGAAGGACCTCGGAGTATTGGTTGATCACAGGATGACCATGAGCCGCCAATGTTATATGGCCGTGAAAAAAGCTAATGCGGTCTTGGGATGTGTTAGGCTAGGTATTTCCAATAGAGATAAAGAGGTGTTAGTACCATTATACAAGGCACTGGTGAGACCTCATCTGGAATATTGTGTGCATTTCTGGTCTCCCGTGTTTGAGACGGATGAATTCAAACTGGAACAGGTTCAGAGAAGGGCTACTAGGATGATACGACGAATGGAAAACCTGTCTTATGAAAGGAGATTCAAAGAGCTCAGTTTGTTTAGCATAACCAAAAGAAGGCTGAGGGGAAATATGATTGCTCTCTATAAATATATTGGAGGGATAAATACCAGGGAGGGAGAGGAATTATTTAAACTCAGTACCAATGTGGACACAAGAACACATGGATATAAACTGCCATCAGGAAGTTTGAAGTTAGACGAAGGTTTCTAACCATCAGAGGAGTGAAGTTCTGGAGCAGCCTTCCAAGGGAAGCAGTGGGGGCAAACGACATATCTGGCTTCAAGACTAAGCTTGATAAGTTTATGGAGGGGATGGTATGATGTGATAGCCTAATTCTGGCAATTAATTGATCTTTGAATATTAGCAGTAAATATGCTCAATGGCCTGTGATGGGATGGGATCTGAATTACTACAGAGAATTCTTTCCTGGGTGTCTGGCTGGTGAGTCTTGCTTACATGCTCAGGATTTAGCTGATTGCCCTATTTGGGGTCAGGAAGGAATTTTCCTCCTGGGCAGATTGGAAGAGGCCTTGGGGGGTTTTCACCTTCCTCTGCAGCTTAGGGAATGGGTCACTTGGTGGAGGATTCTCTGCACCCTGAAGTTTTTAAACCATGATTTGAGGACTTCAATGGCTAAGACATAGTTTAGGGGATTTTTGCAGAAGTGGGTGAGTAAGATTCTGCAGCCTGAGTTGTGCAGGAGGTCAGACTAGACAATCACGATGGTCCCTTCTGACCTTAAAGTCTATGACTCTATAATTGGGCGTAGCTGGAAAAGCATTAATAGTAATTATGCTTATGACTTAGGTCTTTTATCTTCAAATTACTTAGTCACCAGTGAGTCAAGTTTAACTTGTCACTCTGGCTTCTGCTCCAGGGCTGTTGGCCTTAATTATTGATTATTTGGGCTACCATAAGCCCCAACCAAGACCAGGCCTCCACTGTGCTAGGTGCTGTATAAACATATTAAGCCAGTCCCTGCCCGAAAATGCTCACAGGAACAATAATGTCGCAGTATAACAGGCCTACCAGCTACAGTGGAGGATTATGACCAGAGTCGCAGCTGACCTCGCAAGTTGCCTACAAGCCCTGCAATCTATAAACACATATGTTATGTCAATGGGCCTCTGACATACTTGTATAAACAATTCCTGCGCCATGTGCTACTGAAATAGCAGCCTATCTTGTGATCCTAATCTCCATCAACAAACAAGTTCTAAATACTAATTAACATCTATGCAGAATCTTGCTTGCTGAAACCCACACTCTGTTTAATTAGTAGGCAGAGCATTTTTACCCAACATGTAATGAACCTGTGGTACTCATTGCTACATGATTTTATTGAGACTAACACTTATCAGGATTCAGAAAGGAATTTATATGGATAATAAGAACATCTAGGGTAACATTTGATAGGATCCAAATTTGTGAGGATTGTAAACCCTCCTGGCTTCAAGGCATAAACCAGCCTCTAAGTATCTAGGGGTATGTCTACACTACAAGATTATTCCGATTTTACATAAACCAGTTTTGTAAAACAGATTGTATAAAGTCGAGTGCATGCGGCCACACAAAGCACAATAATTCGGCAGTGTGCATCCATGTACCGAGGCTAGCGTCGATTTCTGGAGCGTTGGACTCTTGGTAACTATCCCATAGCTATCCCATAGTTCCCGCAGTCTCCCCCGCCCATTGGAATTCTGGGTTGAGATCCCAATGCATGGTGGTGCAAAAACAGTGTCGCGGGTGATTCTGGGTAAATGTTGTCACTCAATTGTTCCTCCGTGAAAGCAACAGCAGACAATCATTTCGCGCTCTTTTTCCCCTGGATTGCCCTGGCAGATGCCATAGCATGACAACCATGGAGCCTGTTTTGCCTTTTGTCACTGTCGCTGTATGTGTACTGGATGCTGCGGACAGAAGCGGTACTGCAGTGCTACACAGCAACATTCATTTGCCTTTGCAAGGTAGCAGAGATGGTTACCATAGCTATTGCACCATCTGCCATTGTAAATTGGCGATGAGATGACAGTTATCAATCATTTTGTACTGTTTGCAACTGGAAATTGGCAATGATGGTTATCAATCATTTTATACCATCTGCTGCTGTCATGGGTTCTCCTGGCTGGCCTCGCTGAGGTTGGCCGGGAGCACATGAACAAAAATGGGAATGACTCCCCGGGTCATTCCCTCCTTTATGTTTTGTCTAAAAATAGAGTCAGTCCTGCCTAGAATATGGTGCAAGTCTACTAGAGAGCCAGAGAGCACAGCCGCTCCGGGTCAGAGCCCCAGAGATCCCGTAGAAATGATGAGCTGCATACCATTCTAGAGGGTGCCCCTGCAACAACCCCACCCGTTGCTTCCCTTCTCCTCCAACCCTCCTGGGCTACCCTTGCAATGTCCCCCCATTTGTGTGATTAAGTAATAAAGAATGCAGGAATAAGAAACACTGACTTTTTAGCGAGATAAAATGAGGGGGAGGCAGCCTCCAGCTGCTATGATAGTCCAGGCAGGACATTAAAAGGTGTGGAGGAGAGGAGCCCAGCATCTCTCTGCTATGATAGTCCACGGAGTACAGACACAAAAGGGAGGCAGGGGCTGACAGAGCTCAGGCTCCAGTTGCTATGATGAGGACAGTTACCAAACATTTTGTGCCGTCTGCCAGAAATGACAGGGAGTCATTCCCATTTTTACCCAGGCGCCCCCGGCCGACCTCACTGAAGCCAGCCAAGAGCACTCACAGGATGATGACCGTTTTCCACCATTTTGTACCGTCTGCCATCAGGAAAGGAAGGGGAGGGAAGGGAATGCTGCTGTTCAGCACCGCAGCACCGCATCTACCAGCAGCATGCAGTAGACATACGGTGACATTGAAAAAATGGCAAGAAACGATTTTTCCCTTCTTTTCTTTCACACGGGAGGAGGGGGGGTAAATTGACAAGATATATACCCTGAACCACCTCGGACAATGTTTTTGACCCTACAGACATTGGGAGCTCAGCCAAGAATGCAAATACTTTTCGGAGACAGTGGGGACTGTGGGATAGCTGGAGTCCTCAGTACCCCCTCTGTCACGGAGTCACCGGGCGATGCTCTGGAACTGCTCCCCACCAAGCCAGTCAGGACTTTGGGGAGCCTCCTCTCCTTTGGAGCAGACTTGTTCAGGGCAAGAAGCTCACATGTCTTCACCTCCTGGGTCTCTCCTTGGAGCATTCAGCATCCTCTGCCCCTCCGTGTGCTTCCCACAGCGGGTCCACCCCAGCGGGGTCCTGGGGAAGCCACCGGGTTCTGCACCCCCACTTTGCAGTCAGATGTGACTCTCAGCCAGCCAGTAAAACAGAGGTTTATTCGATGACAGGAACAGGGTCTAAAACAGAGCTTGTAGATACAGCGAACCGGACCCCTCAGCCGGGTCCATTCTGGGGGGCAGTGAGCCAGACCCCCAGGTCTGCCCTCCACCCTTGACCCCAGCCAGCTCCGGACTAACAACCCCTCCCAGCCCCTCCTCTCTCCTCAGCCCCCTTTCCCGGGCCAGGAGGTCACCTGATCCCTTTGTCTTCAACACCTTCAGCTGGCACCTTTGCAGAGGAGGGGCCCAGGCCATCAGTTGCTAGGAGACAGAGTGTCAGGCATTTAGGTGCACTGGCCCTTTGCTCTGCCAGATACTTAAGAACTGCCACGGGGACACTGAGGCACCAACACAGTACTCAGAGAAAACATTAAGAACTTTCCCAGTTCGTCACATCTCTCCCCCCTTCGAGACCGAACTGAGCGAGGTCACTCCTGCCAGTGACCTGGGGAAGTTCGAACCCACCAACGTTCCCATGGATGCCCCAGCATCTCTCCCATTCCTCGGTGTGAGTTACACCAGGACAGTCCAGTCTCACGCTGCTACTGCTTCTCCTGCAGCTTTTCCTCGGGCTCTTGCTCTCTCTCACGGTCCTCTTGCTCTCTCGGGCTCTGCTCCCATCCCATCCGTCTCCAATCTCCTGATGGGGAACCCAATCGTGAAGACCCTCGTCTGATTGGGGACCAGATTCTCGGGAATGCCTGGCTGCTGCTCCAGCTGCTCCCAGATTCTCTTGTAGCCCCATCGGGGTCAGGAATCTGCTCCTCAGAGTGGTCCTCCTCCTCCTCCAACTGCACGATTAACTGTGCCTTGTTGAACGTCCCCATGCTTAACCCTCTCTTTGTGCACAGGATCACAATGTCCTTCTTAAGGAGATGGTGATTGGCCATCACTTCACCTTTCCCAAGTGGCTCTGGACTCACAGGCCTGTGTGCTCTTGGCTCTCCCATGGTTTCCAGGAAGAACCTCTGGTGTGCCAGCCCTTCTCGTGATCACCACCTCTTTGCCAGGATCGAGCTGCAGACTCCTCCGCCCCTGGGACTGCTCCTGCAATCCCTAGGGGAACCCTGTTACTGCAAAAATCCTTCTCTCTCCCAGGGTCGAGCGGCAAGCTCCTCTGCCCCTGAGACTGCTCGCTGCCGTCCTCAGGGGGACCCCGTTACTCCAACAGTCCTTCTCGCTGGTCACACACTCCCAGAGGTTAACCGCCCCCTGAAACCGTCCCTCTCTGAGCCTTCAACACGCCTGGTCCTCATTATCCCTCCTTTGTTTTACTGCTCCCCAGTCACTTACTGCAAGCAGCGCCATTCACGGGGTGCAGTACATCCCACCGCTGCCACCAGTTGTCACGGAGTCACCGGGTGATGCTCTGGAACTGCTCCCCACCAAGCCAGTCAGGACTTTGGGGAGCCTCCTCTCCTTTGGAGCAGACTTGTTCAGGGCAAGAAGCTCACGTCTTCCCTCCTGGGTCTCTCCTTGGAGCATTCAGCATCCTCTGCCCCTCCATGTGCTTCCCACAGCGGGTCCACCCCAGCGGGGTCCTGGGGAAGCCACCGGGTTCTGCACTCCCACTTTGCAGTCAGACGTGACTCTCAGCCAGCCAGTAAAACAGAGGTTTATTCGATGACAGGAACAGGGTCTAAAACAGAGCTTGTAGATACAGCGAACCGGACCCCTCAGCCGGGTCCATTCTGGGGGGCAGTGAGCCAGACCCCCAGGTCTGCCCTCCACCCTTGACCCCAGCCAGCTCCGGACTAACAACCCCTCCCAGCCCCTCCTCTCTCCTCAGCCCCTTTCCCGGGCCAGGAGGTCACCTGATCCCTTTGTCTCCAACACCTTCAGCTGGCACCTTTGCAGAGGAGGGGCCCAGGCCATCAGTTGCTAGGAGACAGAGTGTCAGGCATTTAGGTGCACTGGCCTTTGCTCTGCCAGATACTTAAGAACTGCCATGGGGACACTGAGGCACCAACACAGTACTCAGAGAAAACATTAAGAACTTTCCCAGTTCGTCACACCCTCCCTCCCTCCCTCCATGAGCATCCATTTGATTCTTTGGCTTTCTGTTACACTTATCACACAGCACTGTGCTGTGGCCTCTGTCTATCATAGCCTGGAGATTTTTTTCAAATGCTTTCTCATTTCGTCTTCTGTAACGGAGCTCTGATAGAACAGATTTGTCTCCCCATACAGCAATCAGATCCAGTATCTCCCATATGGTCCATGCTGGAGCTCTTTTTGGATTAGGGACTGCATGGCCACCCGTGCTGATCAGAGCTCTACGCTGGGCAAACAGGAAATGAAATTCAAAAGTTTGCGGGGCTTTTCCGGTCTACCTGGCCACTGCATCCGAGTTCAGATTGCTTTCCAGAGCGGTCACAATGGTGCACTGTGGGATACCGCCCAGAGGCCAATACTGTCGATTTGCGGCCACACTAACCCTAATCCGACATGGCAATACCAATTTCAGCGCTACTCCTCTCATCAGGGAGGAGTACAGAAACCGGTTTAAAGAGCCCTTTATATCGATATAAAGGGCCTCATTGTGTGGACGGGTGCAGGTTTAAATCGGTTTAACACTGCTAAATTCGATTTAAACGCATAGTGTAGACCCGGTCTAGGATTAGGAAGAACCTTCCCCAAATGGAAGAATATTCCACAGCTGGCAGATGGGGTTTCTTTCACCTTCCTCTGAGGCATCTGGCCACTGTAAGAAATAGATGAACTAGATGGGCCCTTATTCTGATCCCCTGCGTGCCTAGGGTAAGACAAGCTAAAATCATGAACTCTTAATTTTGGTCCCCTTGATGATAGGTACAAATAAATGGCAAGTATTGCTCTACAACAGTGCAATATGCTTACCAATTATTATTTATGGACCACATAATGAGGGTTCCCAGGTGCTATGGGGATAACAATAGTGATATTCACAATAAATGTGTGTTTACTGGTATTACAGTAGTGTCTAGAGGCCCCAGCCATCCTCGTCTGAAATTTTGCTTAGAAATGTAGGGGTCCCTGGAGACAGAGCTATACACAATACCCAGCATGCAAGCGAGGCGTATTAACATTTTATCCAGCTAGAAAATGCTGCTTCTAGTGCCAGGGAATAGATTGAAACTTCATAACAGAAACATATATGAATAATTAGGGGATGTAAAGTCTACAGAAAATGACACGGTCATGGAGCGTAGTCAGAGACTGACTACTGCCTATATTTTAAATGCTCATCTGGTGGAAAATATCCACAGGGTTCAGACTCCGTATACTTTAAAAATAGATAGGGCCAGATTCTCAGCTGGTGTAAAGCAGCATAGTTCCATTGAAATGAATGGAGTCTTATTTTACATTTCAAGAGAGCGACAACACTTTACACCTGCTATGTCACTTTAGATCTGGCCCATTTTTTTCTTCTCCTTTTTTCAGTGAATTTTATATTTCTAAGGGGCTGGCCTGACAACTCAGGGGAATGAGGCATTTTGCCCACGGTTGAGACTGCTGTGCTGCTCTTCCCATGTGCTATTGCTTTGATCCAGACAGAGTACTTTTAGGAATGAGACTGTACACCAATTTCCATGGATAATTCAATCCTTGGGTCTTCTGCATAGCCTGCCAAGAAGGCACTTAATGCTAATTGTGGGGATACAGACACTTCTGTACTGGCAACTGCACAGAATGTCATCAGATTTGTTTTATAAAGGCTATCAAACAGATCCCAGATGGTGATGAGTTTGGGTCATTACTGGTCTGGGGCAAAATCCTGCAAATAAACATACTGGTGAGTAATTTTGCTTGTGGGAGTAGTCCTGTGGAACTCAGAAGGAAGGAACCCATCAGCTCAAAAATCACAGAGAATATTATAATGTAAGTCAAACTGAGAGGATTTTAAAATCTTCTTTTACGGCAACTAAATTAATGACAAATTTCAATTAAAATGGAGCGTCCTGGTGGTTTCCTCATATGCCTTATAATGTTGCAAAAATAGTCTCCGGCCAGGGAAAGTCTCTGTCCAGAGCAGAGTCAGAACTGAAACAGCAGTGGTTACTATAGATCAAGACTGCAGTAATTGCCTGAGCTCCAGAGCTCTAGCAATTGAATAGCAGGGATGTGCTGCAAGGCTAGAACGAGGAGCATTGCCAGAGCTGTATGGGGAAAGCTTGTTGCACAGATTAATAATTACATTTTATTACAGTAGAGTGCACAGACTACAATCAAAAATCAAGGCCCAATTGTGCTAGACACTGTATAAACACACAGTAAGAGACAATCCCTGCCCCCTAAGATCTTACAATCTAAATAGCTCTATAAAGAATCATGAGGGGAAAACAGAGGGTTGACATGACTTGTTGAAAGTCACGCAATTGGTCAGTGGCAGAGCCAGGAATAGAAACCAGGGACTGTATCTTCTGGCCATGCTCCTTTATCTGCAGTGCTACTAGTCCTTTGCTTTCACAAGCACTAAATTCACACTACACAGTTACAAAAAATAATAAAAACCAGATCAATTTAACTCAAAGTAAGTACACCGTTGCATTCTATGCCATCAAGGAGGAATTTAAAGAGGAGAAAAAAAACTCTATAGTCATTAAGAGAGAGTGAACACTCAACGGAAGCCTGCATATCCAGAGGATGACAGAAATACCCACTGAGTGCTGAACACGTCTGCACAAAGGAGGAATGGGGAAGATTGCCCTACATCATAGACTGAATTTCTTCAGAGGGCAGAACAAGAATTGAGAAGTAACAACATACATCAAAAACATTTATTACAAGGTTGAAGGAGCCTCGAATTAACAAGGCAGTAGATCAGGAGAACATATATTTGATCTCCCAGAAACAAGAGATGCTTTGGCAAGTTCAAGGGAGACCCAGGGGACTTGAACACGGTCCACATAGCTCAGTAATTTAACAAGTTCCAGGGACACTACAGAACAATGTATAGAAAAGGCACTTTGACACAAGCTGCAGGGCAAGGGGGAGGAGGGGGTGTTGCACCAATTAGGTAACCCAATGAGAGAATTTAGCCTAAATGGAGGGATTACAGTTTCAAGAAAGTGGTGTTGTGCCAAGGAACTGATTGTATCTAATTGGAATATTTTAGGCAAATGAAAGAAAAATCGTATTGGGAGTTTCAGAGTGTAAAGTTATCAGACAAAAAAAATTCCCATATTTTGTCTGAAGAGGTAGCAAATGAAAGGCAGCCAAAAGCAGGAGCTTTTCAAACCAAAGGCAGATGTAATACAAATTAGGCCTGGGTTTTGAGCTACAAAAGCCAACACAGACCTTGAGAACTAGACAGTTCAGGGAACTGCACATAACACAGAGCCATGTGCTTCTAGGTCACCAGACCCTAGTTAATAGGGACTGAAACTTGGTGATCCCAGTCCCGTTCTTAGAGGACAGGTGCCTACACCATACAAACAACTATTGCAAGGGCAGTTTTGTTGATGGAAACCACAACAGGATAGACATGGCTGCGACTCAAAGTGTTGGGTTCACAACGGCTTGGATTAATCTTTTCTTCAGTTCTGGCTTGTTTGGGTTGGAACCCAAAACTCATTGGAAAATTCAGTCAACAGCTCAGCATTGAACCCAGTTTCTACACAAAAGTGAGTCCCAGAGGTTCTCTCCAAACTGGGCCCAGATTTCCTCAAAGGTTTGCAATCCGCAAGGAAGCTTCCATTGAACCTGGGATGAGTTAAAGTTTGTGCCAAAATCTGGTGACTTTAACATGGTGTGTAGGATTGTAACAAGGGATTTATTTTTTTTCACAGCTGTGAAGTAAGTGACATGGTGTATCCTTAAGGGACAGGATGGTGTGGGCATAGCTTCCATCCTATACCTGTTCTGGAGAAAGAGCACCAAATGTATTCAAGCAAACCTCTGGCTAAGCCACAGCCTAAAAGCCATTGTGTACTAATGTGCTGTGGGGATTCCTTTTGTCGATTCCCCCTTGGTGTGTCATGCAGGAAAACAAGTGAGAAAGTGACTTGAGAACAAGGATGAAAGCAGGACCAAGAATAGCTTGATTCTAATGACTTGCTGTATTGTTTGTTGAGTTTTTCCAAGGCAAATAGAACTCCAGGAGTGTTACTTTTGCAACCACACATGGTCCATGAGCACAAAGTTGGACCCAAGAATGACTCATGGACACTCTTCTAAGGCATCTTGGTAATGTGGGAAACGAAAAGAAAAATAAACAATGTCATGCCACGCAATAGTTATGCTGAACTTCTGCAAAGGCCATCCAGGCTCCAGCTCAAGGTTATGATAGATAGCTTTTTAGGATTCATGATTGCATTTCTGAAATAAGACCCTCTAGCTCTGCAAACATATATATAAATACTAGGGCTATTCGAGGATCAAGAGCAAGATATTAATACTAATCAACAGCACACAAAGTAAAGGTGCAAGGAGCATCCTGCAAGCAAACAAAAACCACCAACCACAAATGTTCTATTATGAGGTCCAAGTGTGAGAGAGTCACAGTGGCAGGGATAAGTCTGTCAGCTTCTTGGATGCGACCCAATGTAAAGTAGAAATTCGAGACAAACACGCCTGATTGTTTTTATACTCCCAGAGTGCGGGGTGCTGCTGCCTCTGCTGTCACCGAAAGTCTTACCAGCACAATCTGCAGGGGGTTCATTTCAGATCTGATGGAACTATAACTTAAACTTGTGCACAGATTTCAGTTCCAGGGTGGGGTTCTTAATTTAGGCCTGGTCTACACTACGTGTTTAAACCGAATTTAGCAGCGTTAAACTGATTTAACACTGCACCTGTCCACACAACGAGGCCCTTTATATCGATATAAAGGGCTCTTTAAAGCAGTTTCTGTACTCCTCCCCGACAAGAGGAGTAGCACTGAAATCGGTATTACCATATCAGATTAGGGTTAGTGTGGCCGCTAATCAACAGTATTGGCCTCTGGGCGGTATCTCACAGTGCACCATTGTGAACGCTCTGGACAGCAATCTGAACTTGGATGCACTGGCCAGGTAGACAGAAAAAGCCCTGCGAACTTTTGAATTTCATTTCTTGTTTGCCCAGTGTAGAGCTCTGATCAGCACGGGTGGCCATACAGTCCCAAATCCAAAAAGAGCTCCAGCATGGACAGTGCGGGAGATACTGGATCTGACCGCTGTATGGGGAGGTAAATCTGTTCTATCAGAGCTCCGTTACAGAAGACAAAATGCCAAAGCATTTGAAAAAATCTCTAGGCTATGATACAGGGTCCACAGCACAGTGCTGCATGACAAGCATAATGGAAAGCCAAAGAATCAAATGGACGCTCATGGAGGGAGGGAGGGGGTACTGAGGACTCCAGCTATCCCACAGTCCCCAGCAGTCTCCGAAAAGTATTTGCATTCTTGGCTGAGCTCCCAATGCCTGTAGGGTCAAACACATTGTCCGGCGTGGTTCAGGGTATAGCTCATTAATTTACCACCCCACTCCCCATGAAAGAAAAGAGAAAAAAATCACTTCTTGACTTTTTTCAATGTTACCCTGTGTCTACTGCATACTGCTGGTAGACGCGATGCTGCGGCAGTAAACAGCAGTATCCTCTCCCCTCCCCTCCCTGGTGGCAGACAATACAATATGACTGCTATCCATCATCATCATCAGCCCGTGAGTGCTCCTGGCTGGCCTCAGGTGAGTTCGGCCGGGGGAGCCTGGGTAAAAATAGGAATGACTCACGGTCATTCCCAGTAGATGGTACAGAATGGCTGGTAACCGTCTTCATCATTGCAAAGGGGGGCTGAGCTCCATCAGCCCCCTCCCTTTCATGTGTAAAGAAAAGATTCTGTACTGCCTAGACTATCATAGCAGCTGGAGGCTGCCTCCCCCTCATTTTATCTCACTAAAAAGTCAGTGTTTCTTATTCCTGCATTCTTTGTTACTTCATCACACAAATGGGAGGACACTGCAACGGGAGCCCAGGAGGGTTAGGGGAGCAGGGAAGCAACGGGTGGGGTTGTTGCAGGGGCACCCCCTAGAATGGCATGTAGCTCTTCATTTCTGCGGGATCTGATACGGAACGGCTGTGCTCTCCAGTTCTCTAGTACACTTGCACCATATTCTAGGCAAGACTGACTCTATTTTTAGATACCATAAAGGAGGGATTGACTTGGGGAGTCATTCCCATTTTTGTCTTTGAGCCCCCGGTCAACCTCAGCCAGGGGCAGCCATGACAGCATGTGTTAGCAACATCCAGTAGACATACAGTGACAGTAAAAAAAAAGCTTAACGGGCTCCATGGTTGCCGTGTATGGCGTCTCCCAGGGCAATCCAGGGAAAAAGGGCGAGAAATGATTGTCTGCCGTTGCTTTCACGGAGGAAGGAATGAGTGATGACATTTACCCAGAATCACTCGTGACACTGTTTTTGCACCATCATGCAGTGGGGTCTCCACCCAGAATTCCAATGGGCAGGGGAGACTGCGGGAACTATGGGATAGCTACGCGATAGCTACCCATAGTGCAACGCTCCAGAAATCAATGCTAGCCTCGAAACATGGATGCACACCACCAAATTAATGTGCTTAGTGTGGCCACGTGCACTCGACTTTATACAAGCTATTTTACAAAACCGGTTTATGTAAAATCGGAATAATCCCGTTGTGTAGACATACCCTTACAGAACCCGCATCAGACCCTCAGTTGTGAGAGCCAGGGTAGCTCCATACTGACTGTGTAGCTCCCAAGCGCAGTTGTGGAATCCCCATCATTGGAGGTTTTAAAGAACAGGTTACACAAACACCTATCAGGGATGGTCTAGGTTCACATGGTGCTACCTCAGCACCAGAGGCTGGACTGGATGTCTTTGAGGTCCCCTTCAGCTGTACACTTCTATGACTCTAGGATTTCAATGAAACTGTGCAGGTTTACACCAGCTGGGGTTCTGGTCCTTTAAATCCAAATTGTCTCTCTAATCTCCTCATTCTCATCCCTTACTGCCCCAAGTGGTAGCTGAAGTCCTTTAATGATAGTGTCCACACTGGGCAGCATTGTCTCAACCATTTAGCGCTTTTTTTTTCCAGCCCATCTTGCCCCTGGTAGGCATATTGGCAGAATAAAGGAATACATGTGTTATTGCTTTTTATCATGAGGAAAATTAACATGGGCACTAATATAGCTGAGAGCCATGTAAGGCCGCTACATTCCACCCTAGCACCTAGGAATCCTTCCTATGGTCAGGAGAAAGCTTGAGCTGTTAAAGTCGTTGGCAATTTTGCCTAAGTATTAACTACAGGACCAAGTCCTTGTTGATGTTTCTTGCTGGGAATTTCAGTACTCTTTGAGGGAATCTCAGGGAAGACATGGCTGAAAGATAACTAGCAAAATGAAATCCACTCCCTTCTTATGCAGATCCTTTGTTCCAATTTCATTTTTATTTTTGCCATAGAAGAGGAAAATCAAAAGGGAAAACTGCTGAGCTGACTTTTTAGACACAGCACTGGATTGGGACTCATGAGACCTAGTCCCATCTCTGGTCTGATGGCTGACCTTAAGCACGTCACTTCCCCTCTCTGTGCCTCAGTTTCCCCATCTGAAAATAGAACTAATAATAAATAAATAGTAAATAATAACATTGACCATCAAGGGTCAGCCTGTAGCAGAGCCAATCTCTTGGCAACCTAATGAGTGCAGCTGGCCCTGATAGAAGCTGTCTGATTGACTACACCACCTGACTGGCTGCAGGAAACAGCAAGCTAATATTTAAGCAGCAGTTCAGTGACAGCTTAATATGATTCTTACCTGCAACTGTGCATGGTCTTGTCCCTACCTCTGCTATCTCTAGTCCTGCTCCAGTCCTAGCCTGTATCTGCTCCTTTCCCAGCAGCCAGCTCCATTCTGACTCCCGGCTCAGATCTTCAGCTAGATCTCCTGACTGTGACCCTGGTTAACCCTTTCGCTTCAGACTCTTGGCTCTGACCTTTGCCTTCGCTCCAGGACCTGCCCTGACTGGATTCAGCTCTAACTGGTAGGCTGGACTGTTGCTCCAACCATTAGCCAAGCCAGACCAGCCATGACTCAGTCACGGACACTGATGTCTTTTGTAAAGCAGTTTCAGCTCCATAGATGATAAGTGATAAGTATTATAGCGAGGGTCAACTGGCCTCCACTAATGCACCCATTTGCATATGCGAGAATCCTCTTTGGGCAGACATATACAAATCAGGCCATTAGACACACAGTTACCCAGCTGGCATGATTGCTTATGAAGCTGCGTGGGTTTAGCAACACTGGATGGATCCAACTGCAAACCAGAACATGGAGGCTGGTTTTAAAATGTTAGGGGGCAAATTTTCAATCTGCAGCATAAAGTCCACATGTCCCCAGTAGAATTCTAAGAACTTTGAGGTGTGGTGTGGAATTGAAGTGAATTGCAAGACTCCCTCTGGGAGAGGATCAGAACTTTACTGAGAAAAGGCAAAACCTTGAGAGGTCCTGAGCAACCCTAAGCCACACTGAAATCAATGAGTTGTGGGGGCTCAGCTCCACTCAGGATTTGACCCAATGTGGTAAAGTTTCCTCAATGATAACTGATCCAACGGTTGAAAAGATGCTTCTCCTTTCTTTCGCGAGGCAAGAGAGGTATGATAATGTAACAGGCTGCAGATTAGACTTTCATTGTAAAGAGTATGTGATCTGTGCCTGAACATCAGACCTGTGTGGCCATTTTCTGCTTGCAGTTACATTTGTGCAACCCCTTCATGATCATAAGAATCCTAATATCATTGAAGGACACACTCAAGGAGCAGTTCCTGAAGGTATTGTCTGAAGTCTGTGGATTTTGGGACTCCAGGGAGGGAAAAGAGAAAAAATCATCTCTGCCAGAGATTTTAATAACCGTGAGCTGAGCCCCTGCTGGCAGACACTGTTTCTATAACTTAAGAGTGGAGAGCATGCATGTGTGGATGCGTGCACACATGAGCAGGTCAGACTGTTTGAGAGATCATGTTTCCTCTAGGGAGTCAGGTATAGTTTCTGTACCAGTCAGAGAAAATCTCCTATCTCCCAGCCTGAAGGAGCAAGTTTACACATAGATCTCCATTTCTGATGGAAAGTGAAAACATTGCAGATTCTCCTCTCATTTATGCCAGTATAAATCTGGAGCAATTCCTCTGAGGTCTAAATTTACAGTGGGATAAATGAAAACATAAATCTAATCCTTTGCATCCTCAGCAGGATTGATCTCACCTTATGATCAGGTTCCATTTATAAATAGTTTTTAAAGGGTTAATTACCAATTAGTAGATTTTTTAATAAGTGGTTTAATCAACTAACTTGTTGTTATGGAGTCCAATAAGTTGCTTATAGCCTTATAACACTTCCTTACTGAAGTGTTTATAACCATTTACAACACCCCCTTCTCATGTCTATAACATATTAATCATTTATCAGCCTTTCATAAATGGAACCTTAATAAAATTGCTTACACTTTATTCTTTGGGGAAAAACAGATAACCAAGTACAATTTGGAAATGAAGGGGTGTGGGGGTGGGGAAGTGGCCACACACAGAGACAGCAAGTAAAATAAATCAATCTACATAGAAACACAGGAATTGCCTGACTATCTAGACCTTTATGCTGTTCAAAGTGTAGCCAGTAAGAGCTGCTTCAGAGAATGTACATTATGAGGAATTCATGCACCAATTATGGGGCAACAGCCTGAAGCACAGGAGTTGTATCTCCTGTACTTTTTATCCTCTCATATACCTTTGTTTTTCTTATTATCCATATAAAAGTATGTATCATTTTTTTGAGCCCTGCTATAAACTGTTGGCCTCAGTGATACTCTGTAGCAGTGAGTTCCATGAGTTGTGTAAGCTGCCCCACACACCCCATAAAAACCAAACACCAAAACCTCATATTAACTTTTCAAATAAAAGAATTAGGAGGCGCCAGATTCAGATACCCTGACTTATGGTGAGTACTATCTGACTTGTTGAGCAAATCAGTTGATTCAATGGGACTACTCAAAGAATAAGGTTCTACTTAATGTGAATAAGTGTGTCAGAATCTGGCCCTGAAAACAGAAATGCACCTTACTAGCAAAATGCCATTTATTCATGCATGGCTTAAACACTGGCCATAAAGATGCCAGGCATAGACCCTTAGATCTGACACCGAACATCCTGAAGATATTTATCACTCAGTACCCTTATCATGGTTTTAAATTCCTAAGGCCCAATGCAAACAACTTATTGGTTCATTTTTCCAAGCTTTTGTATATTTTTGACTGCCTTTCTCTTTCCATCTATTCAACAGCCTCAATTAGTTTCTTCATTGATTTCAATCTCTGTTGCTCTTCTCAGTGCCACCATTGTTTACCCACAGTACCTTTGGTGTCTGCCCCATACAGGCATGTCCATGCTTGGTTCCCATCAATTCCTGTGCAACTTTAGTGGTGCCATCTCATTCACATCTTTTATGTATTCTCTGATGCAGAGGCCCTAGTGAGTGCCCTGGGATGCCTTAGCATTTTAAGCAGCTCTCCCCAGAGCTGGTCAGCTGAAAAGCCCTTGCTTCTACAAAAGAGGGATGACATCAGCTAGTGCAGAATCACCATGACAACTGTCCGGAGATCAGCAGGCCCACAACATGTTGTTTGAATAAGTAAGCAAAGTTCAATTCTCAGCAAGTTTTGGGCAGGGCCTCAGGCTTTAATTGGCAGAAATGGTTCTGTCTGTGTTCCCAGACAATTTGCCTCTACTCCGGTCACTATTTTTGTGAATGAAAATATTTTCTTCGCGTGCGGAAAAGGGGAGAACGTTTTAAAAATGGCATTTGGAGTTCAAGCCGGAGGTAGGGCTAACATGTAAGCACTAAGTTACACTGAGACAGGAGGCCAGTTCCAGAAGCCCTTACTCAGCTCTCACTCAAGCAAACTCCCACTGAAATCGCTCTTTGGAGAGTTCTGTCTGGGAGAAGCATTGTGGGTTTGGCACATAAGGCCTGGTTCGCCATTCCATTATGGAGAGTCAGGCCTATAATTTATAGTAATTTCATTACTTTCATCCTGGGTGATTATAATAAGCCTTAAAACACTCAGGTTCTGAAACTATTGTGAATTGATTCTGATCCACAGCAAAATTGTCTCCAAAGTGACCTTTATAGGCTAAGCATCCCACATTTTAATCACACACACCAAAAAGAAGGCTATCCTCTGATAAGCAAAATTGAGAAGGAAGATATTTTAGATCCAGGAGGGTAATTCTCCCAATTCTTCAGTTTTAAAATGTGGTTACTCTCTGGAAAGCCACTGTTGTTTGCATCATTGTTGCTTTCCAGCATATAAACTCATTATTAAATTGAGTCATGCAAGAAGATTAGCTTTCTGGATCCAGAATACCGTACTTTCTGATTCTTCATATTGGTTAGTTATAAAACATATATATCCCATTTGGTGTGATTTAAAGTTTGCATAATCCATGAATGCTTCATTAAAACAGCTGCTCACAATCTGTTAGTATACATATTTTCCACCCTTATACTAACCGTGAAAAGGGGCCCAGCCAAACACCCTCAAGCCAAACACCCTGCACTTTCGGGGCATTCACAATTTGGGCCTGCATCCAAATTTTGAGGCTTGATCTTATTTTTTATGCTAATATTCCAAGTCTTGGGTCTGTGCTGGCTGCTTTGCACCACTCTGGGTCACAGGGTTTGCTCATGGAGGGGGCATCCCAAAGAGGTGAATGCAAAGGAGAGCCTCACAGACTTTCCAGGAGCCTACATGGGTTTTTGCCATGTGGAGGTTGTTCTGTGTTCAGTGTCAATTCATTATTGAAGAAGGATGGTCATGCTGGGTAAGGCTCTCAGACACACACATCTCTTCCTGGAAATACAGATCCATTAGCCCTTGCATGTGTTTGTAATAATTTCACTTGAGGTGTTGGATAATTATCTGAGATCTTTGTCATTTTCTCTGACAGCCCTATGTGCAAGGTCCTAGAATTCAGGTTCCAGCCCAAGCCCAGACATCTACACTGTATATTAAACAGCCCCTTAGCTGAGGCCCACACGCTTGACTCATGTGGCATGGGCCAGCTGCGGTTTTTTAATTGCAATGTAGACATACTCAAAGAGTCTACCCCAAAGTGTTGAAATCCCCTCCCTTCTGCCTACTCTCTTCCTCAGCACTGATCAAAGACTTGTTTGCTGGCCCGCAAGGAATGTTTGACTTGGAAAGATTCATCCTGCCAGGATGTCAGCCTCCTTGGCATCAGCAGGCCTAATTCTGCCTTTAATCACACTGGTCTAATCTGGTATAATTCCATTGGAATCAGTGGGGTTACAACAGATTTGTACTGGTGTGACTGAGGGCAGAATTAGGCCTTCTGATGCCAAGGAGGCTGACATCCTGGCAGGATGAATCTTTCCAAGTCAAAGGAAAGGATTGGAGCACCCAGGAAAAAAAATAGTGGCAGGCTCAGCACTCAACAGCAGGCCCCGCCGATCAACTCCGCCCTCTTCCCCTCAGCACCTCCTGCCCACTGTTGAGCAACTGTTCAATGGTGGGCAGGTGGTGCTGGGAGGAGAGGGACAAGAGCAGGGGCAGGAAGAGGTTGAGTGAGAGCAGGGCAGGCTCAAGGGAGGGGGTAGAACGGGGAGGAAAGAAGCAGGGCAGGGGTGGGGCCTTGGGGGAAGGGTGGAATGAGATGGGGCCTATGGCGGAGCAAGGGATCGAGCACTCCCAGGGAAATGAGAAAAAAAAGTCAGTGCCAGTGCCTAGATGAGTCTGATATAATCTTCAGGTATCTGTTTCATTCACATATGCTACCAGATGACTTCTCTCAGAACATGGTCACAAGACTTCTCTAGATCAATGACGCTATATGCAGGATTTTCCTCTTTTCTCTATATTCTTCCACAAGCAATCTTAATGCAAGGATAACAAAACAGACAGGAGCACAGTCACTAAAGTACTCTGAATGGGGTTTGGGTGGAGCAGTGGCTCTACTGGCTGATGTTAGCAGGGTTACTGTAGAATGCAATAAGCTAGCTGCCTATGAAGCTGCCTGGCAGGAATGGGGTTCCATTGAGGGATGGCAAAAGATAAACCAGGGGAAGACTTTGTTTTAATGACTTGAATATTTGAGGGCACAGCCATGGGCTCTTGCTGTTTTAGTTACGGGGATTGCTTTTTGTTGTCCACTAAGCTCTGGGTCTGGTGAGGATGTGAGGGCTGCATTTCTCAGTGGGTTCCACACTAGGCCTGAGAGCCAACAGCTGGTGCCTGCACACAACACTGCCCATATTCCCTGCTTTTCCATTTCCATTTCATTACAATATCATTCACAGACTCCAATGCTAGCAGGGAGTCACACAGATCCTCACTTATCCACCCTTGATACCAACAGCTAATGAGTCACTTTCTTTTAGCAGAGAGCATCGGTAGGGAGGGATTTTGGGCGAGGAAAGCTAGTATGACCCTAAAGAATGAGCCAGCTCCTCTACGTGCGTGCGTCTCTTTCCAAGCACTTCAATAGCAAAGGGACATAACACTGAGATAAACAACCTCTTCTCTATCAGAGCAATGAGAAACGTGGCACATAAACTTTTGTTTAATTCTATATCGGTTCACACACGTGCGCACACACACAGCTTCTGATTCACAAAAACCCCAAAACCCACTTTAGCCAAAGCCACCATATTTTCCTTGATCTGAAGTCAAAACTGGCAAGTTCTGCCTGTTTTCCTCCTGACACTATCCATCAACCTCCACTTCACTCTGCCAGCACCTCAGTTTTGCTGAAAGGTTCAGAGACCTGGCACGAGTTTTGGATTTGTGATTAAAACTGTCAGATCTCATCTTTGATTTATGAAAATTTTCATGCAGCAACATTAGCACTTAGAGCTGCTTCCCGTAGCATATGTGGCTGTGGTTCATAGTGAGAAATTGGCCAGAAGGGGCAATTATGATCTAGTCTGACTTCCTGCATAACACAGGCCAGAGAATTTCACCTCATGGTTCCTGCATTGAGTCTGTATCTTGGACCGGAGATGGATCATGTATTTTTGCTGCAACTGTTCTGAGATTACCAATTTAAAGGTGCACTACACAGAGAGCAGACTACTGATCTCTGCAAAAGGCTGCTGCCTCTGAGGCAGCAGAGTGATGCAAACGGTCATCATGGGGAAGGACAACTGCAGAACTGTAACAAGGAATTTTTGCACCTGAGACAAGGGCCAGCTCCAGGCTCGTTAGCGGCAATTCGGCGGAGGGTTCATGAGTCCCTCTCGGAGAGAAGGACCCACCACCAAAGCGCCGCCGAGCACAGTAGAGCTGCACCCCTCCGCTTTGCGCACCCGAGACGAGTGCCTCACTCACCTCGCCCTTGTTACGGCACTGGACAACTGCCAGGCTTTCCCTTTCTGGGGTTAGTCATTTACTCCTCCATGGCATTTAGCAGGGATGCTAAATGCAGCTAGGAGAAAGTAAGAACAGGCAGCTTTTTCTATAACTGGGCTGTGGGTATGGAAACCCTGGAATCTTTTAACTAGAAAAGGGCCTGGGTAAGACAAGCTTTTGGCTTTATACATGTAATCATGATATAGGTTTGTTTTTTAGCTGTAGACTTTAGCTCTATTCAGTATGATCATGGCCCTTATTCATTTTAGCAACATGCCTCTCTTTCTACACCTTCCCCACCTTCCCTCCCCCCCCCCCCCCCCCCCGAGACATGACTAGCACAAAGACTAACAAAGCCATGATGCTACACAGAATTCCTGATGCATTAGTAGAACTCTGTTGGTTTCAGGCACCTCCCTTCTTGGGGTAGAGGTCATGAATGCTAGTGTGCTTCAGTAGCATTTGAGCTAATATCCAATGCACTGCTAGAGAGGAGCTGTGTGTTATACAGTCAGAGGAGTTGTTAAATTTAAATTCTATCTGCTCATGTCTTTGCTGTCCAGGTGGCAAGTCAAAAAGCCGTAACATTATAATTTGTTTTTAAAGAATGGGACATCTTGGCCAACATTCCTTCTGTCCATAAAGCTAGTATCTGGAGCCAAGCTGTGTGGGAGCTATTTCTGAGCACACTATGGCTATTCTGTTTGCCTATACAGTCACTGCAAAGCCAGGATCTAAACCCATAGATATAAATTTGTGCTTTTCAAAACCAAAACAAAATAAGAATAATCCCACAAGGCAAAATACTCCACTGCACACACACATCTCTGCGGGAGAGTGGGGGAAAGAAAGTTTAACACCTTTAGTCACTTCGTGCACTACTGCAAAGGCACATAGTTACTACAGTGATGAGGCTAGTATGAAAACTTATTTGGAATAAAATAGCTTCGTAAAGCACAATGGGAAAACTTGAGCATGCGAGTGTGAACCAAATTCTGTTCTGACCATCATACTAGGGGGAAGCACCTGATGGTTGTGTGCTGCAGAACATGCACTGCTAGGATCCTGTGTTTGGACCCCCTCCTCCTACACCCAGTCTGAGTGATCTCCTCCCCTCACATGCCTTCACCTAACAATGACTGTCCACTAGCCTAATGACTGTATCTCTGCTCCTAACCCATTTCTAGAGCTAGCTGAAGTTCTTTTGTTTAAAACTTTTTCTGCCTTCAAAACTTTCACAAGTATTCCATTTTTCAACATTTTGGGGAGCGGGCGTAGAGGTTGGACTCACCACTACAGTGCTTTCTCCTGGTCAGGTATGGCCTAGCAGTGCTTTCAACTCTAGAGCCCCCCACTGACAGTTGTTCCAGTCCTGCAGTGGTCTGCCTCTTCTTGTGACTCAGCCCTCCAGCCAGGTCACTTTAAAGTCTTTCCTCTTGTGGGGTAAAGAAAGGGTCCAGTGATCTAAACTCAAATGAGCATCGCTTCTTGCTCCTACATGGGCTCACTCCTCTGCTGATTCTTCACTCCTTCCTGAGCGCTGTGGGGTTTTCCTGCTACTCTTGTGCAGGGCAATGCCTCCCAGGGCTTTCTCCTCAGAGAATGGCTCAAAACTCAATAGTCCTTTTCTCTCCTTTGTGCAATAGTATTTCCATACTGCTTTTCCCGGTATCCTGTGGGGGAACCCAGGTTGTCCCTCTCCACTCAGTTCCAAGCCAGAGACCCTATAAAGAGCAGCCAGGGTCTGCTTCATCAGACCCCTTGCTGCTTCCTCCCTATACTCCTTACCCTACCACAGGCCTGTCCCCCAGCCTCTCCCTGGGCTCTTTATAACGATCAGCACCTCCTCAGGCTCCTCCCCAAAAATCTGGTTCTTCCCTTTGGATCAGGGTCAGTCACAGGAGCTAATTCCAAGCCTGTGTCTTCCAGGTCTCTTCCGTCACCACCCTCTGGGCTTCTTTGTTGCCCTGCCAGGGCCTTCCAACTCCCCATAGGTATCTCCACTCTCAAGAGCCCAGAGTGTGGCTGCAGAGTTCTTCTCTCTCTCTCCCTGCAACTCCCTTCTGCTCCCCACTTCCTCTCTTTATAACACCACCCAGTTCCTTCCCAGCTGGGCTTCATCTTTAATTAGGCTAACCCACCCTCCAGGTGCAACCAGGTGGGTTAACTGGCCTCTCAGGCCTATATTAACTCTTCCACACCTAAGTAGGAGAGACATCGGGAGTCACCAAAAAAAAAATCATACTTTCTAATACAGCTTTTTAAAAACAAACAAAAATGTTTCAAAATTTACCAAATGTTTCAAAATTTGACTTATTTGCACTACAGTAGCACCTAGAGGTTCCAACCAAGACTGGGACCCTAATGTGCTAGATACATACCCTAATGTACATATAGGTAATGAGAGACAGTCTGTCACAGATTATTAGCTTAATCTTATAGATGGGGAACTGAGGCACAGAGAGACAAAGTGACTTGCCTGCGGTTACAAGGGAGTCTGTGGCAAAACTGGAAATTAAACCCAGATCTCCAGAATCCTAGTCCAATGCTTTTAACACAAGGCCATTTTATCCCTCAATATGCAGCCAAATTACACAAACTGAGATTTCTTTTATGGGTGAATGTTAGCTTCTGAGACAGATTAGGGCTAGTGCGTATGGGAAAGGAATACGAAACAGTTACCTTTTGTCTCTGCACTCCATGGCAGACATAAAACCATTAATTTCTTGCTTTATGAAGTGTCCTTTTAAAAAAATTTATACTAATTCCAAAGCAGTCAAAGGCCATCTGCATCAATCAAGGGCGATTTACTGCCTGGGTTTCAGGAGCTGTCCCAAAGGCCCAGTTTGCAAGTTATATCAACACATTTTATTCCCAATGTGTGGGGAAAGGGGGTTGTTTAGTAAGAGATGGAAGTAAATGCTGGCAGTGAGTCAGGGGGCGTATATTAGTGAGATAATCAGTAGAGATAACATACTTGGCAATTGTTTTGCACTGTGGCTTCAGTTTATAAGACCTAGGTTCTCCTGTTTGGATTGCATGCTTTCCCACGTTGCTTTGGATGTCTTACTCTAAAAGACACGTGTACCATCCCAGTATAAATATGTGATATAGATGAGCTGAATTTTATTCGTCTACTCATTTTGGATAAAACTCCTGACTGCATTGCGCATCAGTACAAGGCCTGTGAACCATTTAAGTCCCAGTCAAATCCTAATTTGAGGCATTAGAGGGTTTTAAGTGGTGCATATGCCTAGCAGTGGCTCTCTGGAGGGGAGAAAATTTCACCCTTTCAACAGGAGGATTCAAAATATATATATTCTTGTAGGTGGCAGTAGGAGAAATTACAGACTGGAATTTCCACACAGACTAATTTACATCACAACACGTCACCTGTAGGCCCAAAATTTATTTCCTGAGAAGATGTGAAGGAACAAAACTTGTCTCCTACAAATGTTTGCCGTATTACCATCAAAGTGAATTCACGGTTTTTATTGCCATGAATGTCAGATGCAAATCCTTTTTTTGCCCCACATATTTGTTATACTTCTTCTGCTAGGACACCTCCTGGTGTTTTTGCTACATAGAGTAGTGTAATATACTGACTGGACAATATCATTGTGTTAGTGAAAAACTAGGATAACACAGCCCCCCAGAGAAATCAAGCAGTGCTCTTCATCCGCACACCTGAGAGTTTGTTCTCAACCTGGCTACCTAGATCAGAACACCAGTGAACAGAAGAGCGAAAAGCAGCTGAAAGGAGAAGTCAGGAGATCATCAGCATTTTCCCTTCACTACAAAATAATTCAAATTATGAAACAAAAGCTGAGAAGGATCATTTTCTCCCTCACACAAAAGAGTAATCATTTTTTTTAAAGGCACATGGTCCTGATGTGGCAAAACACTATGCCATCCTTATTCAGCAAAACTGGTTATCATAGAATATTAGGGTTGGAAGAGACCTCAGGAGGTCATCTAGTCCAAACCCTTGCTCAAAGCAGGGACAACCCCAGCTAAATCATCCCAGCCAGGGCTTTGTCAAGGTGGGCCTTAAAAACTTCTAAGGATGGGGATTCCACCACCTTCCTAGGTAACCCATTCCAGTGCTCACCACACTCCTAGTGAAATAATTCTCCCCCCCCCCATATCCAGCCTAGACCTCCCCCACTGCAATTTGAGACCATTGCTCCTTGTTCTGTCATCTAACACCACTGAGAACAGCCTAGCTCCATCCTCTTTGGAACCTCCCTTCAGGCTGTTGAAGGCCGCTATCAAATCCCCCCTCATTCTTCTCTTCTGCAGACTAAATAAACCCAGTTCCCTCAGCCTCTCCTCATAAGTCATGTGTCGCAACCCCCTAATCATTTTAATTGCCCTCCGCTGGACTGTCTCCAATTTGTCCACATCCTTTCTGTAGTGTGGGGCCCAAAACTGGATGCAATACTTCAGATGTGGCCTCACCAGTGCCGAATAGAGGGGAATAATCACTTCCCTCAATCTGCTGGCAATGTTTGTACTAATGCAGCCCAATATGCTGTTAGCCTTCTTGGCAACAAGGGAACACTGTTAACTCATATTCAGCTTCTTGTCCACTGTAATCCCCAGGTCCTTTTCTGCAAAACTGCCGCTTAGCCAGTTAGTCCCCAGCATGTACCAGTGCATGGGATTCTTTTGTCCTAAATACAGGACTCTGCACTTGTCCTTGTTGAACCTCATCATATTTCTTTTGACCCAATCCTCCAATTTGTCTAGGTCACTCTGGACCCTATCCCTACCCTCCAGCATATCTACTTCTCTCCCCAGCTTAGTGTCATCAGCAAACTTACATAGGGTGCAGTTGATCCTATCATCCAGATTATTAATGATGATGTTAAACAAAACTGGCCCCAGGACCAACACCTGGGGCACTCTGCTTGATACCAGCTGCCAACTAGACATGGAGCCATTGATCGCTACTCATTGAGCCTGGATCTAGCCTGCTTTCTATCCACCTTATAGTCCATTCAATCCATACTTGTTTAACTTGCTGGCAAGAATAGTGTGGGAGACTATATCAAAAGCTTTGCTAAAGTCAAGGTATATCACATCCACCACTTTCCCTATATCCACAGAGCCAGTTATCTCATCATCGAAGGCAATCAGGTTGGTCAGACATGACTTGCCCTTGGTGAATCCATGTTGACTGTTCTTGATCACCTTCCTCTCCTCCAAGTGCTTCAATATGGATTCCTTGATGACCTGCTCCATGATTTTTCTGGGGACTGAGGTGAGATTGATTGGTCTGTAGTTCCCTAGATTCTCCTTCTTCCCTCTTTTAAAGATGGGCACTGTATTTGCCTTTTTTCAATCATCCGGGACCTCCCCCGATCACCACAAGTTTTCAAAGATAATGGCCAATGGCTCAGCAATCACATCAGCCAACTCCATCAGCACCCGTAGATGCATTGCATCCGGCCCCGTGGACTTGTGCATGTCCAGCTTGTGACGTTTCACTCCATATTCTTTATGAAAATATGTTCATGATATGAATATGACATAACTGAAATGCACTTTATGCAAGATGGGTCTTGTAAGATATCATTGGAAAGGTTATGATTTACTGAATGTGATTATCCAGTGTATATGCCTGTCATTTCTGTATCTGAAGTTAGGAATATTTCAACTATACTACTTTGGGTGACGCCCGCTGCTAACATTTCAGGTACGACAATGAAAAAGCCAGATGGGGCTTATGGCCCACCAGCGAGGACAATGGACTGTGAAAAGGCTTGGCCTTCCTGCAGACACGCCATACTGCCACTGACTCATGGATGCTGTGATGCTACAGAGTCAGGTGGTCTTGTCACCTGATACTAAACATTACCTGGGACTTCTTGTAACTTTCCACTGGAAGGGAAGGGGAGGGTCAAATTGGAAAAAGGCTTCCCGCCTTATGTAAATCCTATTTAAGGGGGGGGGGGATGGGACAGAAGGCAAATGGGACTCCTCCTCTAAGCCACCTGAAGGGAAGGCAGGGGGAGGAGGGGGAAGAGTCCAGACTGAGACAGGGGTCCAGTCTGAAAAGAGGTATTACTGGAACTCTGAACCACAGAAACTTTGCAGCCTGCCTAAAATAATATTTAGGGTAACATTACAGCTTTTTTTTGGGGCAGTAATCTGCTTTGTTCTGCCTATTATCTCTTATATTCACTTAAAATTCACCTTTTGTAGTTAATAAACTGGATTATATTATAAACAAGAAATAAATTTATGTAATTTCTGACTGTGGGGGCAAGAAGTTATGCATATCTCCCTCCACATTGAGGGATGGGGCAAATTTCATATAACATTTGGGTTTGTACCCCTTAAAGGGAGTGGGCAGCAGAGTGCTGGGGTGGCCCTGCCTGTGTGCTTGGCTGGAAGAGGCTTGTGAGCCTAACCCAGCAAGGCCAGGTAAAGGGGACCCAGGCTGACTCAGTGGCATCCCAGCACATCAGGTGACACCCCAAAGGGCCCAAACCCATCACACAACTTTTCTAAATAGTCCTTATCCTGTTCTTTCACCACTGAGGGCTGCTCACCTCCTCCCCATGTTGTGCTGTCCAGTGCAGCAGTCTGGGAGCTGAACTTGTCTGTGAAGACCGAGGCAAAAAAAAAAAAAAAAAAAGCATTGAGTACTTCAGTTTTTTTCCACATCATCTGTCACTAGGCTCCCTTCCACATCCAGTAAGGTATCCCCACTTTCCCTGACCTTCTTCTTGTGAATATACCTGTAGAAACCTTTCTTGTTACTCTTCACATCCCTTGCTAGCTGCAACTCCAATTGTGCTTTGGCCTTCCTGATTACATCCCTGCATGCTCGAGCAATATTTTTGTACTCCTCCCTAGTTATCTATTCAAGTTTCCACTTCTTGTAAGCTTCCTTTTTGTGTTTAAGCTCACTGAAGATTACTCTGTTAAGCCAAGCTGGTCGCCTGCCATATTTGCTATTCTTTCTGCACATTGGGATGGTTTGTTCCTGCGTTCTAAAAAAGTCTTCTTTAAAATGCAACCAGCTCTCCTGGACTCCATTCTGCCTCATATTAGCCTCCCAGGGGATTCTGCCCATTGGTTCCCTGAGGGACTGCTTTTCTGAAGCCCAGGGTCCATATTCTGCTGCTCTTCTTTCTTCCTTTTGTCAGGATCCTGAAAGTGACCATCTCACGATCACTGCTGCCCAGGTTGCCACCCACTTCTACTTCCCCTACCAATTCCTCCCTGTTTGTGAGCAGCAGGTCAAGAGGAGCATGGCCCCTAGTTGGTTCCTCCAGAACTTGCACCAAGAAGTTGTCCCCAACACTTCCTGGATTTAGAAATGATTGTAAAATATATGCTATAGCTCAAGCAGAAAATACAGAAATTATTAAGTGAGGTTCTCGGGCCTTTTGTTATGCAGGAGATAGAATTAGATTATTATAATGGTCATTTTCAGCCTTTTTTATGAAAACACATAACCATGTGCTTACACTACGCATGTACTGAATGCTTTTCTGCAACGGGGCCTTTTTGCATAGTTCTGACTTAGCTGTACATTGGTCCAATGTCCAATACTTACATTCCAAGGCCCATAGCATACTCATTCCTTTTGTAGCTTTCTGAACTAGCCATGAGTCAAACAATTCTACAGTGTCTATGGTCTGTGCATAAATTCTGTGTTGCAAAAAAAAAAAAAAAAAAGGCTGAGGTTGATGGATATACGGAAAAAGAAATCCATCATCTTAAACTCTCTAGCGAGGTCATTTCTGAAGTCTGTAAAAATATAAGCAACATTTGAGGCCGGGGGTCATGTTGTAAATTATATCGCCACAAATCCAATGGAGGTCAAAAAAAGAACTTGGATTGAATTGCAGAGCATCTCTGATTCCTTGCCACACTTGTGTATCTTTGGGCTTTTAAAAATATACAATCCTGCTGTTACAAATGGAACATTCTTTTCTTAAGCCAAAGTTCTCAAAGTCTAGAAAAACATTTTTATTTATTTTTGTTATTGTTAGTAAATTTCTTATCCCAGCAATTAGGGTGAACTAAGCTGGGACAAGTGTTACTGACAAGGGCAGCATTTCACCATGGCTATTTTTGTATTGTTAGAGGTTAAGAATAACATCAGTGTTACTTCCTTCGCCATCTGCTCCAGCTACACAGCACTGACAGTCCATTGAGCAGAGTTCATCCAGGAAAAGAATAAGATCAAAACCAAAACAGGAAAATAAATGGAGATGCCATGAAATGCAGACAAAGATTTCACTAGAGGGTTTCATGGACTTAAATGCAGGATTTGGATTACATTATACCTTTGATTCCCTTACCAGACAGAAATGGCAACCAGAAAACTGCTCAGAGATATATAAAGGGATTGTGGACCCTACAGAGAGAGAGCTACAATATTTTCACTTTCATCAATGTAATCCCATTGACTGCAATGGAATTTCACTGGAGTAACAGAGCAACTTAGACCATAGGAAAGTGGGTATACATTTCTATTTTTCACAATAGCTGTTAGTTGCTTACCTCCTGTTCAGCAGAGCACTTACTTAAAGTTTGGTGTCAGAGGGGTAGCTGTGTTAGTCTGGATCTGTAAAAGCAGCAAAGAGTCCTGTGGCACCTTATAGACTAACAGACATATTGGAGCATGAGCTCTCGTGGGTGAATACCCACTTCGTCTATAAGGTACCATAGGACTCTTTGCTGCTTTTAAAGTTAGGTTTATTTGTAAATCTCACTTCAATGGGACTTACGAATGCATATGTTTAAATGCCTTGCTGAATCAGGACCTTAGGTGTTCAAGGCAGCAACTGTATCTTCTTACATGTGTACAGTGTCTCACCTTATGGGGCTGCGATCCTGATGCTACTGCAAGACAAATAAGATCAAAACAGCTTACGGATTTCTGCCTTCATCAGGACAGTTACTCAGGCTTTGGGAGCAGGGGCTGCTCTACACATTTCGCCGCCCAAAGCACAGCGTCATGCCATGGAGGGCGCTCTGCCAGTCACCGGTCCAGCGGCTCCAGTGGACCTCCTGCAAGACTCCCACTGTGATTAAAGTCACTGGTTCCATTTGCCTGGATGTAGGGCAAACAGGATAGCAATCAATTTGTGCTACATACAGTGATAGTTCTCTTCCCAACCAGATGCGCTAGAAGCTTTAGCTTTTTAATGAGCTTCAGTTCTTCCAGAAATCATCAAATCTGCAAACAGAACCTATATCTGCAATACCTAGAGCACTTTTTTTTCTTTTAAAGTCCTGGCAACCTGGTCCTGAACGGTGGGATTTTCACACTGGTTTGTTATTGTAGGGTTGCTCCTGTGCTGTTCATGGTGGTTTGTTATTGTAGGGTTGTTCAAGAGGCTTGGCTCCTGGCATGGTCTTTGGGTTTGTTTGAGATTTTTTAGACATGCACTGAAGCCTGAAAAGAGAGAAAGAAAAAAAATGTGCGACTTTAGAAAGCAGATGAAAGTAGTAAAAGATTTGGTCTCTTCCCATCCTCTCAAGTGGTAGAGTAGCTAACGATTTGTAGGCAGACAACAGAAGAGCTACTGCTGTGCTTCAGCTCAATGGAATCCTTCAGGGAGAGGAATTTTAAAAGTGAAATCCCTCCTTTAAAAGCAACAAGAGGATGAACTGTGACATCTGTAGTACTGTAAGCCCCACTTAGCACAGGAAAGAAGTCAGTGAGATTTGCTTTGGGGCTCTGTTGAGCTGTAGCAAGCCCTGAGTAGAACTGGCTAAACATTTTTAGTCCAATTTTTTTTTTCAACAAAAACTGACCTATTTGCTAAATGGCACATTTCACCCCAAACTGTTGAGTTTTGATTGAAAAACTGGAAGATTTTGAAGAAAATCTACGTTTATCTAAGTTTTTGGCAGGAAAAAACAAGTCGGTTCTATCCCTGAGACTTCACCTTACTTTGGTGTGGGGGGAGAGGTCGTACCGTCCTTTGCAGACCTGGGCTGGCTGGTCTCTCTCTCCACCAGGGCGCTCACACACTCCTTGTCTCAGCCTTTCCTGACCACTTCCTCCCCCTCATATTGTGACTTTTCTGCCGAAATGAGGAACAAACGAAAGAAGTTGATTTCTCCCCTTTCTGAAGGAAGAATTCAACATGAGATCAAAGTACACAGTCATTTAGCCCACAGAGTAATAAACGTCAATGAGAACAATGTGCTGCTGATGGAGGATTCATGCTATACAGCAGTTTGGAAGAAAGGGAAATGAAGCCTGGAAACTATTCACTGAAACTGAAAAGATGTGGCAGCGAAAGGGGGCTGGGGATTGTGGGTTTGGGTGTTTTTTGGTTTTGGTTTGGTTTGGTTTTAGAGGGAGGTTTAAAAGGAGATTTTATTTTAATAGGGCTCATGGTTAAAAAACCACAAAACCTAAAATATCAGCATTTACTGGGCCAGATTTGGCAGTCCTTTACTCAAGCAAAACTCCCATTGACTTTAATAGGTACTTTGCCTTCCTAAAGATTGCACACCCATTATTATGCTGTTATGCTTTTTAAAATTAGGTTTCCATTCCCTGATGCTTTCTCCCACTTCCTGGTGATTCCTATACCCTAGCCTTTTGCCCTTCATCTCAGAGGACTCCTGGGTTCTATTCTCAGCCCTTCTGGGCTGTATAAATACAGGCATTGCCAGCAGATCGAGGGACGTGATCATTCCCCTCTATTTGACATTGGTGAGGCCTCATCTGGAGTACTGTGTCCAGTTTTGGGCCCCACACTACAAGAAGGATGTGGAAAAAATTGGAGAGAGTCCAGTGGAGGGCAACAAAAATGATTAGGGGGCCGGAGAACATGACTTATGAGGAGAGGCTGAGGGAACTGGGATTGCTTAGTCTGCATAAGAGAAAAATGAGGGGGGATTTGATAGCTGGTTTCAACTACCTGAAAGGGGGTTCCAAAGAGCATGGATCTAGACTGTTCTCAGTGGTACCAGATGACAGAACAAGGAGTAATGGTCTCAAGTTGCAGTGGGGGAGGTTTAGGTTGGATATTAAGAAAAACTTTTTCACTAGGAGGGTAGTGAAGCACTGGAATGGGTTACCTAGGAAGGTGATGGAATCTCTTTCCTTAGAGGTTTTTAAGTCCTGGCTTGACAAAGCTCTGGCTGGGATGATTTAATTATGGATTGGTCTTGCTTGGAGCAGGGGGTTGGACTAGATGATCTCTTGAAATCCCTTCCAACCCTGATATTCTATGATTCATTAACTGTGTAGCCTTGGGCAAGTTGCTTCACCTGTTTTTTCCTCAGGTTTCCCCATCTCTGAAACTGACACAACAATATTTATCTATCTCACAGGACTGGTTATCGGCTGGTAAAATCCTGTGCAAGCCTTGTATAGTAGGAGCCAGGGAAGTGTGATATCCTGTATTAATGGCTACATTTCCTCTGTGTCCCCATCAGTGCCAGCAGATGGCTGGTCCATTCTGATACTCCTTCAGCCTGCCATAGATTCCAGAGCTTAATTGTCTCAGAGAAAGTTCTCTTGTGTTCACCTTCCCACTGCAACTTGTCTTACAGTCACTCCAAGCATGTGGGGAATGGGGCAAGTAAGCAGAGCTCTTGACTGGACAGCCATAGACTAAAGGGTGATAATTAGATCAAATTATCAGCGTGCACATTCCTCACATGGTTACAGAAACAGCTGAGGCATTTGGAAATGAAGAGGGAAACTCTGAGGTAACTCATATATCCATCCTATTTGGGCACAGCGAATGTTGCCTGGTGCCCTGGCGCACCGCTTTTGCAGATCCAAACCAGTGGATTAAAATATATGAAATAGCTAGTGTGGTGTGTGCGTATAACTCACACTGAAGAGCCAACGCAAATACTTTTTGTGCTCTGTGAAATAATCCAGAGGTCAGGTTCCAAACACCATTGTTTTGATCGAAGATTGGAAGCACAAATACCAAATGAAACCCCATGTTTGGCTTTGTTTTTATGATTTGGATAGAATTCAAGCAATTTCCCATTACACCCATGTGGAGAGGAACAGATGATTCTGACAGCAGCTCAGCAAACCAGTACTATTGCTAATGCCACTCACGCTTTGTGATCAATGTATGGACAAAAGCATCTGCTTCTGGCTAGACCAGATGAAATAACTTGTCCAAAAGTCGAACCAGACTCAACCCAATCCTTTTCTGAGGTTAGAAAATGTCAAGTGAACATTTCTGGCCTTGTTTTATTTCAACATTTTTGCATGTCTCTGCATTTCTTTGGTTTTGGCCAGTACCTGAAGTAGTAAAACCACAAGAGAAGAGGTTTTTATCCTATTTTCACCCTGGCCAAATCAAAGTAGTGGAAAGCTGACACGAGAGGAATCTAATTTTGTGACATTTCCAGATCTCTTTTCATAGTAAGAGCTTCTGATGAGTCTGGATAAACTCTGGATAACCCTTTGAATCTTCAAGTGCCTCAGTAAACTGGAAGCAAAAGGTAGATCCTGGGACTTTCAAAGGAGCCTAAAGGAGTTAGATGCCCATGAAATTCAGTGGGAGTTGGGGACATCACACCTTTCTGATCCTTTGAAAATGTCAGCCTGAACCTTTATTCATCACTAGAACTGACAAGGGCAATAGGCTGACCAAGTATCTTTCCAGAAACAGTGACCCAAATTCTCCTACTATATTTAATTTAATAACTGGAGATATACTAATCTCCTAAAACTGGAAGGACCTTGGAAGGTCATTGAGTCCAGCCCCCCTGCCAGGACCAACTACTGATTTTTGCCCCAGATCCCTAAGTGGCCCTCTCAAGGCTTAAACTCATAACCCTGGGTTTAGCAGGCCAATGCTCAAACCAGTGAGCTATCCCTCCCCCAAATATATACCAGCATAAACCTGAAGTCATTCCAATGAAGTTATACTGAGAACAGAATGGGGCCTCATAGGTTTAAACTAGATGGAAAGTTGAATGTCGGTTCCCTTGTTGAAAGGGAAAGATATTAACTCTTCATGTAGAACTGGTTTGTGGCTTTTGACTTTGAGCACCATAACACTGCTTAGTAAACAGGTGGTGTCTGGTTTCGGTGAGGTCATGAGGCTAAGCATGACTATGCCTGTCTATCCCCTAAAGACAAGTTTGCTATAATAGAACATGATGTCAGGATAGTGCAGGGAGATGTAGAAAAGAAAAGCGAACACACTGTCATGTTGCTAATTAAGCAACAAAGCAACTCAGACTTGGACATTTTCCTGCTCAATAGCTTCAAATCCTTATACTTTTGGGAAGAAGAAAATACCACTTATTAGTTTCACCTCTTTTTAAAGGTCCAGGTCAATAGGTAACAATACTCAATTGTATTCAGTTCTGTTCTAGGCACCTGCCACCATGGTATAGTGATATCAGAGAGGGAATAAGAGAAATAGACAAATGTTGGAAGGATGACAAAATGATTGGATTGTACAAACATATGACATGGGAAGATTCAGATGCCACAAAGATCAGGACAGGCCACCTATATTGATTGAATCTGTTACAGCTGATACTTACTGATATCTCAGTCATGAAACAAATAATTAAATACTTCCTCTGTTAATGGCTTATCCTGTCATCCAACTGCTGAAAAGTGATAAAGGGCAGCAATCATTGATCCCATCAGTCAATCAGGGGATAGAAGATTGCATAAATGAGAACGGAAGATGCAATCCAATCTCCTTTGAAGTGAATGGGAATCTTTGCGTTGACTTCAATGGGAGATGAATCAGGCCCTAAATGCCCAGTTCTAGGTCAATAACAGTACAGCATCCCTGCACTGTGTCTGGTTTAGACAACTGGATTTTGGTACAACTGCCAGAGACAAGGTTCATTAGGGTTAGCCTTTGTCAGGTTAGAAAGTGTTGTAAAAATTGACAGCTATGAGTTTACAGGACCTGCATTTAAAATCCAGTATTTTAGCTTTTTTGGTAGCAATGGCAAAGCACCCAATAAAGTACCAGGTATACTCTGCACTGAATGCTAGTATATTTCAAGCTAGTATATTTCAAGTATAATATAATAATATTATATTATTCTCAGTAGTGCAGAGTTAAAGAGCTGTGGGGTGTGCATGGAGAATGGGCAGGTCCCAGGAAAAATTAGTTTAGCATGCCAATTAGGTGCTTAGCTAGGCACTCCCATTTTAATCCTACTAGCAGGCAGGAATAACTTTCTAGCTGTTCCGCATCCCTCTTGACTCAGGATCAAGTTCCTCTGCACTCCCTGTCCTCCTTGGCTCTTTTGCCTTTATTCACAGTGCTCCACACCTCAGTTGCATAGGAACAAACCCTCTGTCTGTTTCCTGTGAAATTGTTTGAGATTAGCATGCCTTGATTTATGGGCTTCTTACAGGTTGTTGGGCAAGACTGTCCTTATATTTGAAATTGGGACAAAAAGAATATGGCATCATTAATCACTGGCCTATTGTTGAGGTATTTTTCTCCTGCTTCCTAGGCGTTGCCAGCTTGGGTTTCAACAAAGAACCAAACAAGTGATGCGGTGTGTAACTTTGTTTATATTCAAGAAGAATCTAAATAAACTCTTCTGTACAAAAATACAAAATACATATTTTTGTATGTTGCCTTATGCTTCCCCCTTCCCCGTATCTGTTGCTCTAAAAGACACAGATAACCACTGACCTTCTGCCATGAGAGAGGAGGGAATCAGCAGAACAGCCTCCTAACTTCATAGAACCCATGGATTCATGGGACTTCAGCTTTACATTCAGTTTGGCATCCCAGTCCATTTACTTTACATGTTTTTTTAATGTGCACATGAATCAAGAAAAAATTGTGTCACCAAATAATAGAAAATTTGACTTCACTAATTAAAGATGAAAAAAAAATCCATCCAGAGTTTGGCTGGCTCAGAGAACTGGCAATACAATGTGGAGCTATGACCCTATTGTTACTGGTTCAAATTAAAACCTGGACTGGGAGTGACTGAAAGTTATCACCATCTGACAGATGCTTGGGGACCTTCCTGAAATGAGTTAGTGGTTTTAGCACAGATCCTAGTATACAGGAGTCATACATCATAACTGGCAGCCTGGCGGAGAGTTTGAAGTACTTCTTAAGAGCACAGAGCCTGGACCACCCTGTGGACCTTAGCGATGTTTCCTGCAGGCCAGGATTGAAATGTTCTGGTCCCCAGCAGTCTGGAGATGCTTGAATTGCATCTGCTGTGAACAGCAGCTTTAAGGTCTATCAATGTGACACCTTTCTCAATTCACTTTTCAGACATTCCACTTAGCCTGACTACACTACTTCTTAACTTTCAGACCCCGGAATTTTTAAATGCCTGAAAATAAACACGCAAACCCAGGATTTATAATGATAAAGCTCTTGGTTACGGCACTAGTAGCATGATGTCTTGAGCTATAGACACCAAGCTCTTAGAAAGAGAGACCTTGGCTTTCTAGTATAGACCAAGTCTTAACAACAGCCTTTTAAAACCCTAGCAGCTGCCGGAGCCTTGCCTTTTCTAGCTGTCCCAATGCTACCCAAATAGAGCGTGTGGTGGGGTTTGAGAAAGTTTGGTTAACTACTTTTTCATTAGTTTTTGATTTAGCTGCTGAGCTGTCCCAAAATATTAACAATGGGGCTAATCAACAATTGGAACAAACTCACAAGGAAAGAGGTGGATTCTTTCCATCAAGACTGGGTGCCTTTCTGGAAGGGTTGCTTTTGTCAAACACAAGTTTTTGGGTTCTATACAGGATATCCTCTGGATGAAATTCCCCAACTTGTGTTATACAGGCAGTCAGGCTACATGATTTAATAGCCCCTTCTAGCCATTAAAAAAAATTTCCATGAAACCTGCCATACTAGAAATGAGTGAATAATTTGCAGTAAGTAGTATACCCTAATTCAGTTCTTTTTTTTTTTTTTTTTTTTTTTTTTTTTTGTGCTCACAGAAAGTCCATGAGCAGATGGAGTAAATCCAAAGATTCAGCATTCACAGTGATTCACCTGTTTGTTTGGTTTTTTGAAGGGTTTGTTTATCTGTAGATTTGATCATGAACAACAGGACTGGATGAATCCCACACACACAATCACCAGTAGTATAGATTTGAATTAGAAAATGTATTATTTTAACCACACTCTGGTCTTTGGAACAAAACCCACTGTCATTTAAAAAGTACTTTTTTCAAATAGTTTTCATATTTTCCTTTTGCTCACGTTGCTTGGGACATGTTCTTAGAAGCTAGAACATAAAATATTTCTGTACCGATTTCACCCTGGTCCATTTGCCAAGCATTGGTCTTTTTCTGATTTGTTAATGGAGTTTGAAATAATAATGAACATGGCTTCTTGTTTATGTCCTTATATGTGCATTAGCAATGATGTGGAAATAGGGTGGAAACAGCTGTGGAAATAGGGGCAGATAATTAATTGCTTCTGCAGAACCCTAAGAAACAAACATCTCTGGTTTATGTAGGTTCTACATGAACATTGTTTTTTTTTAATTATTTAGTCTTTTCCAAAACTGCTTAGTGCTGAAGAAATGGACTCTAAAACTAGCTTATATGGGCTGGATCTTGAGCTAGTGCAAACTGGTATAGCTTCACACCCAGCAAGGATCTGGTCCTATGTGTTTAGCTTTGAAGTTTGCTCTGATTTACACCCCAAATGAAATCAAAGGATCAAATTCATCTTCCTGCTATAAATCCAGAGTTAACTCCATTGTCACCAGGAGAGATACCCCCACAATGAATTTAGCTCGATAGGGCAGGATTTGACCCTTCAAATCTAGATGCTACTCCTCAACAGATAAATCACATTTGTATTGGACAATATCACACCTTTGCATTTCCTGAATCATTTCTCTTTCACTCTGGCAAACCATGACTCCAGATTGCAATGTACACATAAAGTACAACTTGTAAACCCACTCCTTAAGGAACGTCTTAGAGAGGGGATGATGTTTGTTTTAGACTTGCAAATGCCATGAGGTAAGCAGGTATCAGCAATTATTGGTTAAAAACAAGAGCTTCACACAAGGCTATAGGAGACAGTCAAGTTTCAAAAATGGAATATGAGAGTTCTTCACAGTACAAAGATCAAAATGAAAACAAATAAACTCTGTCCCATTACTCAGTGGAAGCAAAATACTATTTTCATCCACAAAACTGTTTAGCACCCAACATTTGAGCTTCTCTGAAAAGCTGCCCATATTTAGTTTGGTGTCTAAATGGAGCATGAGCGATTTTGCAAAACTGGCCAATACAGATCTAAATGCTGATTTCCTTGGTTTGGGCAAAACTCATTATGTCACACAACATCACCTGGAGGAGCATTTATCCAACCTCATCTGTGAAACTGTTAAAGAAAACTTGGGTTTATCTTTTTTTTCTTCTTTATTATTCAGAATGCTGTCAAATGATTTAAATAAATGAACTGTGTGTGGACCCTCTATGGCAACAGGGTTTCCATGGAAAAGCCACAGTTTTAACAACCAGGCTCCTGAGTCACTCCTTAACAACACACAGAGCTGGCAGTTCCCCTTGGGCAGCCACAAGGAGAGTACAATCATCACTTTCTTGCTTGCCTTCCCTTTCTGATTCTGAGCGGTTTATTTTCCTTGGCCTAGCCCAAGTAGAAATCTTTCACTCCTGATGTTCTTCACACTTAGGCATTCACTCCTGCAGCTGTTAAAAGCCAGTAGGAAAACTGTATCAAGTGCCATTTCAGATGGTGAGTGCAAGAAATCAAATAGTTTTCATTACTTGAGCTTCTCCATATGCAAAGATTTACTGTTGCTAAATACTGGCGTAAGCAGCCCACAGCCTGGCAGGTGCTTCCTGCTGAGGGCAGCACATTTTTACTATAATCTTGTTCCTTTATTAGGCTTAGAACTATGTTTAAAATCCAGCTGACATGACTCAATTATTGATTCCACGTCGAGGCGTGGATTTATAGTTTATGTTTTGAGAGCTGCAGAAGCCAAGTTTAACGTGCTTTTTAAATGTAATATATAAGAGCTTTGATGATTGCTGTAAAGCCAAAAAGTCATCTTTTTCCTCTGTTTTTAAGGCAGAGAGAAGATACAATGCATACTACATGACACCTATGAAAGAATTCATATAAGGGAATTTTAATCTCCACTCTAGACAAATGGTGAGGGCAGACTCCTCGGACCTAAGTGCTGTAGCAGGAAGATTCAAAGGCAGTGGCTCTCGTGTATTCCCAGTGCACAGGGGTTCCCACACCTCTGCTTGGAGGGCTTCACCCCAGCACACAGGATTGGGGCAAAACCAAATGAGGAAAGGGAAGAGGCTCCATTTTAGCCATGATTAGTGTAAGGCTCCACTGATCTCAGAGGGAGACTGCTACCCCTCATTCACCATGGATCATGTCATAGTCCATTCACTTGGGTTCTGTCCAGGTACCAGGATTTGGCCCATGGTCAATAAAGTATTTGAGCTTTGCTTCTGCTGTCTATTGGCATAATCCTACATCATTGCTTCCTCTTCCTCCATGAGGGCCCTGACTCTCTTTGAAATTGCAGGAAGTTTTGGGTGCTCAAGAAATGCAAGATCTGGCGCCAAGTCCCCTTAAACTCAACAATCTGCCCTCTTCTCTCCTCCTTCCCAGTGCAGGTGAAAAGCAACCCAGGCAGATGCCTACCCCTCACTGCTTATATCTCTGCAAAACTGAGGTCAGGAACAAAGTGGAGCACACTTGTCCTATTTCAGCAGGGATCTCATACTAACAAGCCATACATTGCTCTTATATGGCAACCCCCATCAGAGGATCTCAGCACAATTGCTAAACATTTAATTATCTTAGTCTTGCAACATCCCTCTGCAGTGAGTAAGAATTTTCATTCCCATTTTCCAGAGTCAAAATGTAGACACAAGAGAAGGAAGTGACTTTCCCAAGGTCACACAGGATGTCAGTAGTTGGCAGAGCCAGGAATATAATCTGACTCCCACTCCAGTGCTTAACCACAAAGCTATTCTTGTCTGGGAGCACCCATGTCTTGTAATGCAAGTAATCAATGTCATTTCCATGGCAAGGAATCTAAAAGTGAAAAATGGCACTTTGCAAAACCAGAGGGGAGCCAAGGCCTGGAACCAGTACTTTTGTCCTGTGTGCAGAACTTTCCACAAAGAGACCATTGGATTAGTCTTGTAACCACTGGGTTAGGTTAGCATTAGAAAGTAGCAAGAAACATTCAGCCAATAATAATAATGCTAAGCAATTATATAGTACTTTGTGCTGAACAAACACAAGCTAATTCATCACAGCCCTAGACCGGCTAAGTCCACCTCTTCTAAAACAGAATATGAGGCACCTCAGGCAAAGGTTGACAGACTCAGCCATCAGAGAAAGGAGAAAAGGCTGGGGCTGAGGAAGAAATGAACAAGAATGAGGGGTTTGTATTAAAAAAAACAAAAACAAGTCTTAAAAGCAAAAGCAGTGCAGGGCAAATCATTACTCACTCTGAACTTCCATCACAGTCACTGAGCCAAATTCTGCTCAGTCATGCTAGTGTCAACCAGGGTAACTTAATTGACTTCAGCGTCACTGAGTGCTGACCCAATAGCAGCTTTGCCTGAATAACGACTGAAGGCCAAATTCTGTTCTCACTTACAGCTGTGCAACTCAATTGATTTCAATAAGGTTTCACAGGAGTGAAAGGAAAATTTGGCTGTGAAGCAGAACTCAAAGCCTTTATGAACACACACACACACACACACACACACTTCTCCCCAACCCTCCTTCTGTTTTGTCAGTTTAAAACACAAGCTTTTTGGAGCAGAGACTGTCTTACTCTATGTTTGTACAGGGCCCACCACAAGGAAACCCAACCATAATCAGAGCTCCATACAATCAGTGGTAGTACAAATGATAATTATTATTGTTTATATATAAAAATAATACTGCATTAGGTGAATTTCACTAAGAGTTGGAGAACTAATTCCCTTTAACACCTTTGAAAAATCCTAGCTTAATAGCACCAAACACTATAGTTTGCAATAAGCTATTACTGTAGCAATTATTTTTTATAAGGGAGAGGACTTTTAATTACAGATGGAGAAATTGGTCTGGATACAGTAAAATCCTGTGCCCAACACTCAAACCAAATTATTCCTGAGACTGGAGGATGTTTGGGTCACATTTCCTCTCCCCAGCAGTTTTCATTTTGAGGACCTCTGCACTTTCCTAACTGCGATCTGAGCAGAAACAGGAAGTTCCAGAAATCTTTTGAGGTCCTGTTTCTTGTGCGGCTTCAGATTTTGCAGACTCCAATCCGATAAGGACCAGGGATTCTGGGTGCTTATCCAAATTGCATCTCCACATATTTTGGTTCACTCATTGCAGATTTCAGTGGGATTATAACGTAGTCAATGACTAACAACTGAACAATTAGGTGACTTGTTCACCTTCCAGCCACTAAGAGCTATGGCTTGGCTTCACATTGTGGTTTCATACATGCCAGCCAGAATGTTACGTGGCACCTTATAACTCAGTTATGAATACCTCCAGGAACCTAGAACTGCGTATTATATGGCACAGGGAGAGTTGCTGTCCTTAACCATTTGGTTTACTTCTGAGCTTCAACTAAAACAGAAAAAGAGAATCATGGAATTTTTTATTTTATTATTCATTTGATTTTTTAATTGCTCCTTTGGGATTTCATGTGTTTGATCATATATCTTTAAAAGTAAATATACACAACCCCATGGATTTCCAGAGGAGGAAGGCACAGGGAGGAAGGGGACTATTTTCTTTCACCATATCAGTTTTCAATGTGACACACAGTTCACTGCAAGAAACAACCAGCCCTAATGAGAACACTTTCACAGCTGTTGTACCCAGCATCAGTTACTTGGCTCCTTCAACTAATCCAAACCCCACTCTGGAAGGTCAGTGTTTAAAGGGCAACTTGAATCAGGATGCTTCCTTTGTTGCTCATAGGTCACTCCCACATCAGTAGCAAATTGTCCTTATTGAGCCATAATTTCTGCACAAAACCTGCAACTACTTTTACACAGTAAGGGACTCACTCTGATGTCACATCAGTTTTACACTGGTGTAACTCCAATGACTTCTGCATTTACACTAGAGTAAATGAGATCAGAATCAAGCCTGATGTCTTTACACCTGAAACAACAGCACAGATTTGGTACAGATAAAACCCTGTTTTCCAAACCTGGTCGATGGAAGTGACTGAAGTGACTGAAAGCTCAGGATGCAAGAACGTTAAGATCTGAGATCAGTATAGAGTGCTCTCCTGTGCCTCTTTATCCCCCTGCAGCCCTGACCTTCAGTAAGACAAACTGGTGAGAGATGACCCAGGAATTGTTCAGTGTTTGAGCTTGGTTCTTTATCACCACTCAAAGGTTGTATGTCGATCCACCAAGGTTTAGCTGGACTCTCCAAATGTGCAGAAACAGGCTGGAAATGCCATGGGAACAGTCACATGCATGTGCCTGGGGTCTAGCAGTGCCAGAAAAAGCAGGAGAGAAGACTTTCTGGCTTTATTTCGGCATATTGGAACCCAAGAGCGAGAGAGCTCAGCTGCTAAACCAAAAACTAATGAAAAAATAGTTAACCAAACTTTCTCAAACCCCACCACATGTTCTATTTGGGTTGCATTTGAGTTTTGGGCCAGTGTTGGGTGAGGAAAGCGGGGAGAGATTCTTGTTTTCTGTGAACCATCCCTGACACAAATGGCTTCAATGGACAGAATAATCCAAATAGCTTTGCAACCATCCCATGGCTGAGAGAGGAGTGCAGCCTCCAGGCCCCATTCATTCCTTGGCCTCACTGCTGCATCTGCCAACAAGGAGGCCAGTTCTGATCATGGCTTTTGTGCTGTGGCCCCCTTTCCACTAGGGCCCAGCAATGACTAATTATCATAACTGGACAAGCCTTTGTTATGGTCTCATTTTAAGTGTTAAGGCCATCTAGGGTGCATGGTCCCTTTTTGTCTTTCTTAGGAGAGTTTATGGGAGGAAGGTTGGCCAGGAGATTATGGCATTGGGCAAGGCTGTAAGAGACCCAGGTTCAATTCCCTGCTGCACTATCGACTTGACTGTGTGATCTTAGGCAAGTCACTTAGCCTTTCTGTGTCCCACCTTCAACATGGAGATAAAGCACTGCCCTACCACATGGGGTCCCAGAGTGGAAACAGTCAACTTCATGAAATGACACCCCATAACCAAGTCAGTTCTGGGAGACATAGACATTAGTAGTAGTAGGGAGGCAGTGTAGAATCATCAGAAGTAAAACCAAAAAACCCCCACTAACTGTTCAGCTTCTTTCCCAGCTGTTCATTTAAGAAAGGACCGGATTCACCACTGCATACCTCCAGTTTTACACCAGTGTAATTTAATTGATCTCAAAGAGTTTACATAGACTGATGTAAAATTGGAGAAACACGATAGCAAATCAGGCTCTCAAGTGATCTTTATTCCACTCACAATGAAACAGCAAAAATCCTGCTCTCAGATAGAAGTGCGCTGCTTTCAAAGAAGACTACAGGAGTCATGCCTGCAAAAACAGAATCTGTCCCAAAGGGCCTCAGATGCATGTCTCTGGTTTAGAAGCCTTAACTGTAGCATCCGCATGGAACTTGGAAGGATGCGCACAGGTTGCAGGAGGGAAGAGGTAGAGAAAGCATCAGGAAGTCAGTCTGTATGCACATGGCTAGAATGCTAGCTGCAGCATCTCTGTTTATAGTTCTCTTAATAAAGAGCCAGTTTAGTTTTAGTAACTTGGAGTCCTCATCTGTTATTACACACAGGAAACATTCAGAAAGTTATAAGGATAATAAGAGAGAGAGAGAGAGAGAGAGAAGCTCTCAGGGCCCAGTTCAGCAGTCCCACCATATACCAAGGCTCTTAAGCATATCCAATTGCCATGCTAAAGTCCTATTGACATGAGAACATGCTTAAAAGCTTCACTGAATAGAGAGAGATTTTAGTTGATGTTTTATTGCTTTGTTCAGTTGGGGTCTCAAAGTGGAGCAGAGCTAGGAAAGTGTAAGTTGAGGAATAGTTCAATCCTATCTTAGTCTCATATCCCTTGCAGCATTAACCTGGCTCTTAAGCCCACCATACTCTTTGGCTTTACCAGCCTAACTGACCCAAGTAACGCAGCAGAACTGGATCTCGCTTTCATTCTTGCTGCAGCAGGGTCAGAGTTCATTCTGTGCTTTTCTATGCCTTTCCTTAGACAGAGCTCTTTTCACTTTTTGGCCAACAATCCCCTGTTCTAGTTTGACTGGGCTCATCTGTTATTTCCTGATGTATCCTTGTCTTTTATTTGCCCATCATGGAACTGTCAAATTTCAGATTCCCCTCAAACCTGTTCCTGAGGTTTTGAGAGTCCCCATTGATTCAGGGCAGGATTCCAGGCTGGGAAGACCACAATCATATCCTCATTCTTTATCCAGTTTAATTTACTTCTGACACCAGGAGTCTTAAGCTTCTCATCTTACCCTCACTGTGGCCTCTGACCACTGCAACAGCCCTCCATGGCTTTGCTTGCACTAACACGGTGTGGGGGGGGGGGGGGAAATGACATCATGTGAAGCAGTTTCCCCGGAGACAGACAGTGGTCATTACTGGTTCCCATGGCACTGGTTAAGACATGCACTGGTGTGAAGAATACACACCCGCCAGGCTATTTGTACCCCATATAATCATCTTAGAAGTTAAACAGTTTGCCTTTATTCCCTGTATTTTCAGAGTCTAACAGACACAGATGAGCTAGCAGAACCAGTGGGACTGAAGGATCCTTTCTTCCCAGTGTTTTTCTGTGCCAGCACTTGGCTATGGACAAAGAGATGAATAATTCTGTCCTGACCAACCCTGCTGAAGACTTAATGAATTCACTAAAGTTGCTCAGGTGTGGCCAAGGGCAGAATTTGACCTAAAAGGACTCCCTTTAGCTCTGCCAACTAGACCATGAATTTAACAACCCTGTCTCCTAGCAGTGCATGCCTGGCTCCTGTAGCCTGAGAAGTTACCATGCATTAGAGTAATGTAATGGGCTGCACCTTGGGACGATTCAGAAGCAGAAGTGTGTCCGGAATGCAGCAGCCTGTTTAAGAAGCTGAACTTCTCATGGTGTTCTGTGAGGTGTAATAGTGGCCAATGGGCTTATGGGTAGAATTCCAGGTGTTAGTTCTGACCTTTAAAGTTCTAAATGGTTTGTACCCCCATCACCTGCAAGACAGTCTCTCTCCTCGTTCCATACCACCACAGCAGCAATCTGATCAATTGTCTCAATATAGAGAGGAGGAATCTGTTGACAGGGCATCCTCTGCAATATACTTCCCCTAGGATCCCTCGTTGCTCAGATTTGTTCTGTCCAGCCATGTTGCAAGGCTTTCCTTTGTATACAAGTATTTGAGGTGGAACTGTATGAAGGTGGGATCAGGGGGTGGGAGTGAGTTGTCAGTGTATGGATAGTTAGAGGTGGGTTTTGGAGGTCTAAGATAATTGCTTATTTTTGTGTTGTTTTGACTCGTAAGACTGGAAGGGACCTCAAGAGGTCATCTAGTCCAGTCCCCTGCACTCATGGCAGGACTAAGTATTATCTAGACCATCCCTGACAGGTGTTTGTCTAACCTGCTCTTAAAAATCCCCAATGATGGAGATTCCACCACCTCCCTAGATAATTTATTCCAGTGCTTAACCACCCTGACAGGAAGTTTTACCTAATGTCCAACCTAAACCTCCGGTGCTACAATTTAAGCCCATTGCTCCTTATCCTTTCCTCAGAGGTTAAGATGAACAATTTCTCTCCCTTCTCCTTGTAACAACCTTTTATGTACTGTAATTGAAATAGGGGAAAGGGGTACGCACTAAAGCATGAGATGGCCACTCCCAGTGCGTAAGCATTAAGGATACATGGATAAATCTAGCTACCTTACTGGCAAAGGAAGCTATATTCATTCCTGCTAAGAAGTTCACCAAAGCCCCCAGGACTTTACTTTCTAGAGTGATCGATCATAGCCTCCGATGAACAGGGATGAGATAAATACTGAGCCTGCAGAGCTCAATACCAGAGTGTTATGATAACAAATAAAGGTTTGTATTCAATTAACATAAGAGGAATATGGCATCCCATTTGCTCACCAGTTCAGTTCCAGACCAGGTTGACAGCAGCTGGAAGTCATTACCATTGGGTTCCTGTTTGTTGGCCTGTATGAAATAATTGGTTTATACTAGTCTTTTTAATTGCTTTGACTGTGCATCCCCAGTGAGTAGCAAGAGCAGGAGCACTAGTGTAGACAAGACAGTGGTGGCTGCTGACATTTCAAATACCATGTCATCTAGACCTGCTCTGACACAATGATCAAAAGACCAGTGGGTGCTCTATTCTAGCTCTGCCCCCATTGGGACAATGAAGGAACTGCACTGTTTCCATGGATGATGGGAAATTTTAGGGGGGAAAGGCCAGTGCAGACCCAGCTTTTCATTGGACCCTAAACCGGGAATAGGATTTATCTTTAGCTTATAAAGTTTTCTCCTCTAAACTGATCCCTTCCCCCTTGGATTTTCAACCTCTCATCACCCCATAGTTCTCCCCACAAGTGGTGGAAATAAGCTACATAGGCTCAGCCTACCATAATTGAGTGATGACTGCAAGAAGATTAAAAGAATTAATCCCCATAATATATGGAAAGGATCAGGAGTGTTTCATCTCCTTTTCCCTTTGCAAACAATCTCAAGTTTCTTTGGGGGAGGGGAGGATAATGGAAATTCCTGTGGATCATTCCTAGGACCAAAGGGGTTTGGAGAGATTTTTTTCAGCTTATCCTGCCCTCCCCCATTGTAAATTATGATACAAAAGACACAATCTTTGCAGAGCATGTAACTCACAATGGGCTGAAACATTATCTTGAAAACTGTTTGCCTGCTTCCTGCTAACATAAACATATTAGACATGTGTGTATATATTTCTTAAGCAGCTAAAAAAAAGTAAATGGAGGTAGATGATCTCTCATGCTTTTGAGCAGAATAGTGTTATAAACATGGGTCATATTTACAGCAGAACACTGCATGAAAGTGTGCACTGGCTGATATACATTTGTTATTAGGTCTAATAGTCTTTTGTTAACTGTGGCAGAAATTTGCATTCCTTTGCCTTTACCATGAGACACAACGCAGTCTTCCTGGAGAAGAAAGAAGAGGCACCCAGCGTCAGTCTGATATCTCAGCACTTAATACACTTTCACAGTACTCAGGGTCATCGCATACAAGGAGTTAAATCCCCATCCTAGTGAGCTGTGTGGAGTTAAAGCAGAGAAAGCTGAAACCAAGGTTAAGGAAATGTTTTAAACCACCATCACCACCCATAAAAAAAACCCCAAAGCCACCCTAATTGTAGAATCATCTGGGCTGGAAGGGAACTCTCCTGGACCAACTCCTGTAACAGCAACACCAGCCCAATGAAGTACATAATCCACTCCAGAGTTTGATTAGAATAATACCTTTCACACTCCCATGGCACCTTTGATCCAAAGATCTCAAAGTGCTTTAACCAATGGGTTGGCATAATTTTCCCTGTTTTACTAATGGGGAAAACTGAGATCTAGGTAAGTTAAGAGTCCTGCTCAAGGTCAACCAGTAACTCAGTATCAAAGCTGGTAATAGGTCTTCTGACTCCCAGTTCCTTACCAGACTGAAGCAGCTGCCTGGGGGAACAGAGGACCAAATGCAGATGTATGCAAACCGGTAACCAGCTCTTCCTGCAAGCCCTCAGTAAAGCATTCACGGTTCAGCGCATCTCTTGTTGCTTTCTTGAAAAGGATGTTAAATCTCCTTGCACTGTGGCAGCACTGACTCTATGCAACATGCTGAACATAGCTCTTTGGAACCAAACATCGGCACACAGCTAAGTGTTGGTGTTCTCCGTACCTGGCACTGGGTTGGCCCACGATATCTGATCCAAGAAGGTGTCTGTCTCTCTCTGCTCCACACTGTGTCTTTGGAATAATGGGACTACATTGTGTGGACCACACAATGTAGTCCCATTATTCCAAAGACCATGGCTTCACAGCCCTAGCCTACCCAGACGTAGTTTGAAGAGCTCAGTCATGCATATATAGTATCATTTGATATGGCTGGCGGAGCAGCTCCATGAACAGATGCTATTCTGTGATGGTTGTGAATGGGGAGTAGCAGCCTGATGCTTTGCTAGGCTTCTCAGCCTCTGAACATGCACCTGGATGTTTCTATGCAGCTAATTCAAGGGAGCTAGATAAATTAGAGGGTTAGGACTACATCTTGTCCCCTGAGAGATGCCTGAGAAACTCAGGGGCTGGAAGGAAGGAATTCAGTGCCCTTTCTCCAGGCTACTGAACAATTGCTACTGCAGCCTTAGGGAAACTCTAGTGCTCCTTTACTCTCTGTCTTAGCCCTTGTCTACACTGGCAAGTGTCTGTGCAGTAAAACAGCTTTCTGCGTTGTAAATCCCAAGGTGTACACACTGCCAAGCCACTTAGTGTGTAGAAACTGCACAGTTGCAGCACTGTAAAACAAACACTCTGAAAGGCGTACAGCTTTCTGCACCGGGGGTACAGTACCGCAGTGCCAGTGTAGACACCCTGGCCGATTACAGTACTGCAGTTGGCCTCCGGGAGGCCACAATGCCTGTCTCACAATGCCTGTTCTCGCCTCTTTGGTCAACAGTTTGAACTATACTGCCCTGCCCCTAAGTGACCAACCGTCAGCCCTACCCCTTAAATTCCTGGGGAATTTTGAAAGTCCCCTTCTGGTTTGCTCAGCCATGCATGCAGTGGTCTCAGCACATCTTTCAAGGTGACCACGCCAGGGCCGCCTAGAGGATTCAGGGGGCCTAGGGCAAAGCAATTTCGGGGGCTCTTCCATAAAAAAAAATTGCAATACTATACAATACTATATTTTCGTGGGGGCCCCTGCAGAGTCGGGCGCAAATTGCCCCACTTGCTCCCTCCCCCCCCCCCCCCAGGCAGCCCTGGGAAAAATAAACCTTCTGCATCTTGGCACAAACTCAGTTTTGAGAAAACTTCTTTGCAAGGTATCACTGGTTCTCAGCATCAGCTAGTGCTAAAAGGCACTAAAGCTCATTAAAAGGGTTGGACAAATATTTTCCGTCAAAACTTTTTCTGGATCGAAAACTAGGGGTTTTTTTAAAAGCAGAACAAAAATCATGGACAATGTCTGCTTTCCTTCAAAATTTGTTGTTTTTTTTTTTAATTGAAAAGCTGAAATTAGTCTGCCAAAACCTGAACATGGTTTGGGATTTCAGAAGTGTGTGGCCAAATATTTGCTGCTTGCTGTGTTTGATTGTTTAAAGAGACAATAAAAAAATTCTACTTAAAAAAAATCCAAAACTTTTGAACCACCTCAGCTTGTGACAAAATGCCTGAGCCCATCCAGTCAGAGATTTTTCCAGGTTTCTGATACTCTGCTGGCTTCCTTGACTCATATCTGTCTCCATAACTTTGGATTCATTTAGGTCAGAACAGGGGTAGGCAATCTGTGGCACACGTGTCAAAGGCAGCTCGCAAGCTGATTTTCAGTGGCACTCACACTGCCCGGGTCCTGGCCATCGGTCCGGGGGGCTCTGCATTTTAATTTAGTTTTAAATGAATCTTCTTAAACATTTTAAAAACCTTATTTACTTTACAAAGAACAATAGTTTAGTTATATATTATAGACTTATAGAAAGAGACCTTCTAAAAACGTTAAAATGTATTACTGGCAAGCGAAACCTTAAATCAGAGTGAATAAATGAAGATATGGCACACCACTTATCAAAGGTTGCCAAGCCCTGGGTTAGAACATAAGAACAGCCATAGTGGGTCAAACCAAAGGCCCATCCAGCCCAGTATCCTATCTACCGACAATGGCCAATGCCAAGTGCCCCAGAGGGAGTAAATCTAACAGGTAATAATCAAGTGATCTCTCTTCTGCCATCCATCTCCACCCTCAGACAAACAGAGGCTAGGGACACCATTCCTTACCCATCCTGGCTAATAGCCATTAATGGACTTAACCTCCATGCATGTATCTGTTTCCTAGAGACTGGCTCCATGGGATCCCTCACAAACTGGAGACTGTTACTGTGGGTTTGTCTTTAGTATAGCTTATGCACATACTCCACGAACTGAGCATTTGAGCTTGTTCCAGAATCTGGGATGAGCCTATGTTGTGAAAATTGCAATGCTCAAAATAGCACATGCATGTGAACGGACACAGGGTGCTAAAATTAAATTAACCCAGGGATTCTCAAACTGGGGGTCGGGACCCCTCAGGGGGTCACGAGGTTATTACTGGGGGTTGCGAGCTGTCAGTCTCCACCTCAAACCCCAATTTGCCTCCAGCATTTATAACAGTGTTAAATATATAAAAAAGTGTTTTTAATTTATAAGGGGGGGGGTCACACTCAGAGGTTTGCTATGTGAAAGGAGTCACCAGTATAAAAGTTTGAGAACCACTGAATTAACCCTTCTGGAGCCTCAGGGAATGTAGGGGGGGAGTCTCCCTTGGTAGGATTGGGAAGGATATTGCTCTTCTCATGTGATCCTTCCCCCAGTGGCTAATTTTAAATGGAGCTACCCTCCCCTGACAAGAATCTCTCTATGGCACTGAAATTAAACATAGACTATAATTTGGCATTTGAGAAGTGAAAGGTTTGGTAGCCCTAATGGAAAAGCTAACAGCTTGGCTATTCTGCAAGCCTTAAACTGCTGAATGAGCTTTAGGGAAGAGAAGGCTGTGCCTCCCAAACAGCCTGGCCCTGCCCCCTATCTGACCCCCACCCACTTCCTGCACCCCGACTGCCCACTCCTCCTCAGAATCCCCAACCCATCCTGCTCCTTGTCCCCTCACCTTCCCTTAGAGATCCCAACCCCCACCACAACCCAGGGACCCCACCCCTGCTCCCTGTCCCCTGACTGCCCCAACCCCTATCCACACAACCCCGCTGAGTCCTGACAGACCCCCGGAATGCCCATAATCCAACCTCCCCATTCTCTGTCCCCTCCAACCTCTGCCCCCTCCCTGTCCCCGGGACTTCCTGCCCCTTAGCCAACCTCCCCGGCCCCAGCCCCTTACGCCCGCCTCCCCCCTCATCCGGATCGTCAGCACATCCAGGAGTTTTCCTCAACAGCGGCAGCGTGGCTCCGGTGGGGCCCCTGAGTTCCACCCCACTCAGAGCCACGTGGTAAGGGGCAAGGTTGTGAGCTCCAGGCTGAGAGGAGGGAGCTGAGCTCAGCCTGGAGCTCGCAGCCCCGCCCCCTTACCACGCGGCTCTGAGCGGGGCAGAACACAGGGGCCCAGCCGGAGCCACACTGCCACTGTCCAGGGACGCTGCTGGATGTGCTGAGGCTCCAAGAGAGGGGCGGAGATGGGGTCGGGCTGGGGCCAGGGAGGGAGCCTCAGCCATTCTCGTGGGGGCCCCTGCAGAGCCCAGGGCCTGGGGCAAATTGCCCCACTTACCCCCCCTCTGGGAGGCCCTGGACCATGCCTGCTCCATACACCAGACGATCCCCTTCTTGGAGCAATGCTGAGCTGCTGGACCTCATCAGCATTTGGAGAGAGGAGGCCAGCTGCACTCCAGCCTTAGGAATTATGATACCTATGGACAGATTTCACAATACATGACAGAAAGGGGTCATGACCGGGACACACTGCAGTGCAGGGTCAAAGTGAAGGAGCTATGGAACACCTACCAAACGGCGTGGGAGGCAAACCACCACTCCGGTGCTGCACCCACAAACTGCTGGTTCTACAAAGAGCTGGACGCAATACTTGGTGGCAACCCTACCTCCACTGCGAAGGCCACTGTGGACACTTTGGTGGCTTGCATGCCAGTCAAGAGTGGACAGAGTCAGGAGGAGGAAATCTTGGACAAGGATGTAGAGGGGGACCCAGATGCAGAGGACGACTCGGAGATCAGAGATACATGCAGCCAGGAGCTTTTCACTACCCCAGAGAATGCTAGCCAGTCACAGCTGTCAGAACTTGGTGAAGCACAAACAGGACAGGAGGCCCCTGGTAAGAGGCTTTGATTTTGGGAATCGCTGAATCGAGATGTTGGGGGCAGGAGGGTTGCAGAAAGCAGGCTTGCGTCTGTATGATGCATGTACCTCCGCATGCCTAGTCTGAGCGGCGGAACAGGGTGTTGATTGACTCCCCCACTTCACAGGAATCTGCCACAGAGATCTCCAGGAAATTCTCATGGAGATACTGGGCAATCCACTGCTGCAGTTTCTTTGGCAGAGCTGCTTTGTTTCTTGCCTCATTAAGGGTAACTTTCCCGTGCCACTGTGCCGTCACTGGGGGGGACCATTGCTGCACACAGGCGAGCCGCATAAAGGCCAAGGTGGAAGCTGCAGTCTTGGAGAAGACCCTCCCTGGATTCCCTACTCACCCTCAGCAGCAAGATATCTTCCATAATAAACACAGCCTGTGAAAAATGTGGGGACAGTAATGATCATAATGCCCCCACTACAGTGCTGGCTCTCCCCAAGAGCATGTAAATATTGGGACATCTGGTCATCCCACCCATACCCTACTTGCACTGGAGTGTGCCCTGTGTGGGCTATTTCTGCTGCACTTGGGCAGTGGTTCTCTACTGTACTCCTTTCAGAATTCTGATTTGTCTTGTGTACCCCAAGTTTCACCTCACTTAAAAACTACTTGCTTACAACAATACAAAAGTGTCCCAGCAAACTATTACTGGAAAAGTTGCTTACTTTCTCATTTTGACCATAAAATTATAAAACAAATTGATTGGAATATAAATATTATGCTTACATTTCAGTGCAATACTTGAGCTGTATTTTCACTTGTGAGCCTTGTGTGAAGCTGGAGCTCTGAATGGTAGAGTTGAAGCCTGAGTCCTATCACATGGGGCTGAAGCATGTAATTTACCTTTGTGGGGCACCCTGTGGCATGAGGGACAAGGCAATTGCCCTGCTTGCCACCCCCTAATGCTGACCCTTCACTTGTGACCCCTCTGGAAGTCACAACCTCCAGGTTCAGAAATACTGATCTAGATGAGTTGAGTCCCCCTAGAAGACCTCTGTGTTTCCCCATGAGTACACATACCCCTGTTTGAAAACCACCACACTTGGGGTTTTTAGCAGCCCTGACAGACGAGGATTTGCTCCCTCAGCCTTTCTCTTGCCTGTACCATGTGTGTCACAGACTCCATTCATTGGCTGGGAGTTGCACAGAGAAAGCAAGAGCATTTACTGACAGAAGCCAAATTCCTTGATAGGAGTCAAATGTTGGTATCATGTGAACTATTAATAGCGCACAAACCAAGGGCCTTAACCCTGCTGCCCTTGAGTTATCCCATTACTACAGAGGTACTGATGTGAGCTGTACTGATGTGGGCTGCTTGTGTCCGCCTCACTTTATGAAACCATTCTACTCATAAATCTCTTGGGGTTTTGCAACATTTGATGTACCACAAATTAAAGTCATAAACAAAAATTCAGAGGGAAGCCATCACTGCCAATTAGATTGTCTGGATTTCACTTTTATCCAAAACAGACTGGGATAGAGATATAACTCTGCACTCAAAGGCAAACAACACTGTGACTCTACCTCTTGCTCTTCTCCAATTCCTCGGCTCGTGGCACAGTGAGGCAAGGCCTGAGCTGGCATCTTTTCAGCCAGATCTAATGTATATTAACCACTCTCTTTGGAAATAAAATACACGCCAAGGAAGCAGCCCCAAGACTCCCACACCAGGCCTCCGCATGCTCTCAAGCTAAGTAATTGTGATGAGTTCTTTCACACTACGTCAGTCTCCTCACTTTATTTTGCAAAAAAACATTTAATACCCATAGGCCCTAGTGACCTCTGCAAGGGCTGCTGTCCCACAAGGGAGGGGAAATATTGAGAGTTTCCACTTACAGAATTCTCTACAAATTTTCCTCTCAGGATTTGACCCCCTTCATCCCACCCTGGAAGTGGCTATTAGACATCCCACCCAAAAACCAATGGATCCTCAAAGGCTTTGGGCTTCCACCCTGCTTCCTGACCACCTCTGCTATTCCAGTGCCTCCAGTCACTGCTGCCAGGGGCACTCCTATACTGGCTTGAAATATCCCTTTCCCCTCAGGAGGAGAGTACACAGAAAGCAGGGAAGTTATTGCCGACAGGTTCAGGTTTACATTACCTACTTGAGTCCAGAAGGTTTCCGGGGGCAGAGAGCAGCCATCTCACCATGCACCCCAAGACACCATCCCAGCCTTCCCCCTCCATCTGAGCGGGTTTTGAACCTCACAGAAAAGACTCCAGGGGTGTCAAAGGAAGGTAGAGAAGGTCCATGCCATGGAGACAGCACTCTTCCTGTCTTCCACACTCCCCAGCTGGAATTCATTGACTCTCCAGCCCCTCCATTTGTGGAATCTATTACCCTATGTAGTGACACTGGGAGATGGATGATATTTTTTCAGCAAATAGTAATTTTGCCCCCCCAAAAAATGCATTTTGAGAGGCAGCAAAATTATCAGTGCATATGGAAACTAGTTTGGGCTGGAAAATAAAAAGAACACAAAAATTAGAAACATGGATTCAAATCAACATTTCAGATAAACCGGAAGGAATTTTTTTCTGGTTTTCATTTTAGGAAGGAAAAAAAACAAAACACAATTTTTTTTCAGTTCAGCCACCAAACAGGGGGTCCGGGGTGGGAGAGAAGAGGAGACCAATCAATCAATTATTTATTCAGCTCTAATGATGCTATCATTATATAGTGATTTGATAGACTTAAGCCAGGTGTACCTCCAAGTGTAGATGTAACTTATCATGGTTCATTGAGCAAAATAAGCTATCTTGGCAAAAGCATTTTTATTGCATCTAGACTAGCACTTTTGCTGGTATAGTAATGTCGACCCCCACAAGTCACACCCCTAACCAACATTATTATACTGTCAAAAGTCTCCAAGTATAGACCCTGACCCATGTCATAACCTTCTCATATGTGAGTGCTAGATGATAATTTTGAACTAATATTATTCATGACAGCTAAATCCAAAGCAGCAGGCTCAGGCTAATTATTCCTATCTGGTATCTCTCAGGCCTTTCCTTGTCATTCAAACAGTTATTGGCCATTAATTATGTAAAACAAAAATCTCAGAGCTGTGGAGCATTCCTGCTAAATGCTTCTGGGGGTATGTCTACATCTACAATTTTGCAGCGCTGGTTGTTACAGCTGTATTAGTACAGCTGTATAGGGCCAGCGCTGCAGAGTGGCCACACTTACAGCAACCAGCGCTGCAAGTGGTGTTAGATGTGGCCACACTGCAGCGCTGTTGGGCGGCTTCAAGGGGGGTTCGGGGAACGCGAGAGCAAACCGGGGAAGGAGACCAGCTTCGCCGCGGTTTGCTCTCGCGTTCCCCGAACCACCCTGCAAACCGCAGGGAAGGAGACCTGCTTGCTCGGGGTTCGGGGAACGCGAGAGCAAACCGGGGAAAGAGACCAGCTTGATTACCAGAGGCTTCCTCAGGTATGCTGGGATACCTGCTTATTCCACGGAGGTCAAGAAAAGCGCTGGTAAGTGTCTACACTTGATTACCAGCGCTGGATCACCAGCGCTGGATCCTCTACACCCGAGACAAAACGGGAGTACGGCCAGCGCTGCAAACAGGGAGTTGCAGCGCTGGTGATGCCCTGCAGATGTGTACACCTCCTAAGTTGCAGCGCTGTAACCCCCTCACCAGCGCTGCAACTTTGTGATGTAGACAAGCCCTAAGGTTGCCTATGTTGGAACCTGAGAAAGCTTCATAAGTGGTTCTGCCATTGTGAGATAAAGCCACTTGCATTATGCTCTTCCCTGTCATGATAGGCAATCACAGTTTCATTGAAACAGTAACGGGAGAGGGGGAAACAGTAACGGGAGAGGGGGAAACAGTAACGGGAGACTTGGAAATGGCAGAGATGCTTAATGACTTCTTTGTTTCGGTCTTCACTGAGAAGTCTGAAGGAATGTCTAGTATAGTGAATGCTTATGGGAAGAGGGTAGGTTTAGAAGAGAAAATAAGGAAAGAGCAAGTAAAAAATCACTTAGAAAAGTTAGATGCCTGCAAGTCACCAGGGCCTGATGAAATGCATCCTAGAATACTCAAGGAGTTAATAGAAGAGGTATCTGAGCCTCTAGCTATTATCTTTGGGAAATCATGGGAGACGGGGGAGATTCCAGAAGACTGGAAGGGGGCAAATATAGTGCCCATCTATAAAAAGGGAAATAAAAACAACCCAGGAAACTACAGACCAGTTAGTTTAACTTCTGTGCCAGGGAAGATAATGGAGCAGGTAATCAAAGAAATCATCTGCAAACACTTGGAAGGTGGTAAGGTGATAGGGAATAGCCAGCATGGATTTGTAAAGAACAGATCGCGTCAAACTAATCTGATAGCGTTCTTTGATAGGATAACGAGCCTTGTAGATAAGGGAGAAGTGGTGGATGTGATATACCTAGACTTTAGTAAGGCATTTGATACGGTCTCACATGATATTCTTATAGATAAGCTAGGAAAATACAATTTAGATGGGGCTACTATAAGGTGGGTGCATAACTGGCTGGATAACCGTACTCAGAGAGTAGTTGTTAATGGCTCTCAATCCTGCTGGAAAGGTATAACGAGTGGGGTTCCACAGGGGTCTGTTTTGGGACCGGTTCTGTTCAATATCTTCATCAACGATTTAGATGTTGGCATAGAAAGTACGCTTATTAAGTTTGCGGACGATACCAAACTGGGAGGGATTGCAACTGCTTTGGAGGACAGGGTCAAAATTCAAAATGATCTGGACAAATTGGAGAAATGGTCTGAGGTAAACAGGATGAAATTCAATAAAGACAAATGCAAAGTGCTCCACTTAGGAAGGAACAATCAGTTTCACACATACAGAATGGGAGGAGACTGTCTAGGAAGGAGTATGGCAGAAAGAGATCTAGGGGTCATAGTGGACCACAAGCTTAATATGAGTCAACAGTGTGATACCATTGCAAAAAAAGCAAACGTGATTCTGGGATGCATTAACAGGTGTGTTGTAAACAAGACACGAGAAGTCATTCTTCCGCTTTACTCTGCGCTGGTTAGGCCTCAACTGGAGTATTGTGTCCAGTTCTGGGCACCGCATTTCAAGAAAGATGTGGAGAAATTGGAGAGGGTCCAGAGAAGAGCAACAAGAATGATTAAAGGTCTTGAGAACATGACCTATGAAGGAAGGCTGAAGGAATTGGGTTTGTTTAGTTTGAAAAAGAGAAGACTGAGAGGGGACATGATAGCAGTTTTCAGGTATCTAAAAGGGTGTCATCAGGAGGAGGGAGAAAACTTGTTCACCTTAGCCTCCAATGATAGAACAAGAAGCAATGGGCTTAAACTGCAGCAAGGGAGATTTAGATTGGACATTAGGAAAAAGTTCCTAACTGTCAGGGTAGTTAAACACTGGAATAGATTGCCTAGGGAAGTTGTGGAATCTCCATCTCTGGAGATATTTAAGAGTAGGTTGGATAAGTGTCTGTTAGGGATGGTCTAGACAGTATTTGGTCCTGCCATGAGGGCAGGGGACTGGACTCGATGACCTCTCGAGGTCCCTTCCAGCCCTAGAGTCTATGAGTCTGGTTTGGATGCTGATTTGAACCCATGGAATTAGCCCCTCCCCAGGCAGCTCCTTGACAAGCAGTCAGTGTGCTAAGGCAAGGCTCAAACAGCTCATGGTCTGAATTTGTGTCAGGGTTCTGGGTATGGGGAAAAAGTCAGAAGAATCCAAGTCAGAGCCAAAGTCAATGCTGAGAGCTCAGGAGCAGAATCAGTCGTGGCAAGTCACTGGGGATCCACATTGTTGCCTGAACACTTCCTGCTATGTCCAGTTGACTTATATGGGGTCAAATGGTCAACTGGGAACTTCCAGGGCAGCAGCCAATCAGGTCTCTCTGGCGCGACTTCCCATAGTGTAAATCTGCTGCAATGTGCAGATTACAGGAAATAACTGGGTTACAGCTGGTGGTGTGGTGGTGTCTATTACCTGATGGCTCTCCTGACCTGTGTTCAAGTCCTGTTAATTCCTGTGCAAGCCTCTTCTCCACAATTACCAAGGTCCCCCAAATTTTCTCAAACCCTTACATTTGACAATTAGTGGCAAGGCCTAACAGGACATTTGCTGGGCTCTGCATTGGCTTCTTTCAAATTTCCCATCACAATATCTTTCTCCCAAACCTGTATTTAGGCTTGGAATGATTAGATTATTGGTAAATGTTGGTAAACATTGATTTCACCATACACACATAAACCACCAAAAATATCTTTCCATTGATAATGATCAAAATTTATAGTTAGGCAAAGTGAGAAAAATGCTGCTTGAGAACTTAAGAGTCAAAATCCAGGGATTTAGACTTTTAAATTAGACTTGTTACAAATGGGCTAGTGAACGAATAGTAAAAACAGATATGATATATTGATTTAAGGATATTTGCTCTGGATATTTTGACATGTGATATTGCCAATTTGTGTTTCAATGGATTGCAAAGCTCTAACTTTTTGACTCTCATGTCTACTGTCATTAAATAATTGTTTGACTTCTCCCCCGCCATAATTTCCTGCAACTGTGAAAATGTAAAATCTATAACGATTGAAAAAACTGCTAAAAATAAACATTGATACAGGCGTGTCTCATCTTACTCTGGGGTTACATTCTGCTGTCAGCGCGTAAAGAGAAAATCACATATAGTCAAAATTACATTGAGTGTAATGGCGGGCAGAATCACCCGCACTAAAGGTACAGTATTTAAATTGTTATTTTTCTCTCTTTTTTTGTTTCTTTTGTTTGTTTTTGCCGAACGCGCAAAGCTGAATTCGCTCATGTTAAATGCACGTAAGATGAGACTCGCCTGTATTAGCTGTCAAAATTATTTTAAAAAATTGAAATCTGCCACAACTATTTGTATTGCACGCCTCTGAAGAGGAGATGCAAAAGATCTGAATGCCCTTTACAGCTTACTGTAGTCTTAATTGCACCCAGAACTGCTCAAACCATTGAAAGATAATAAGCTATTTCTGTAGACTTATACTCTTCCTAATGCTAACTCAAATGCATACTTGTGGGCTGGGGTGACTATTATAATCCAGGAGCTTGTTATCCATAATTAGCCATTCCAAGTCTCTGAAACACAATGAATGCATTAAAATTTGGGCCAGCAGCCTTGTATAACAGTCTGATTAACCTTGCACATAGCGGCGGGGTGCAGAAATGGAATTAAAGCTCTTTGCATAAGATACAGACATTTCCCGCCATTCTGTATGTGTAAAATTCATGAGTTTTGACTGAAAACATTTTATTTTATTTGTTACATAAACCAGACTTAGTCTATGACCTCCTCATCAGCTACCACATCTCCTAAGCCCACCTGCCTGCCTCTTTGAAGCTCCACATAATGCCACCTTCATCCATGTAAATGTGCTTGGGATCAAATTTCCTGCTGAGGTTGCAGAATTCCAAAGAGCCCAAAGACTGTGGAATGAAATAGAAGTTTAGACTGAGGATGTGTCTACACTACGGGATTATTCCGATTTTACAGAAACCGTTTTTTTTAAAACAGATTGTATAAAGTCGAGTGAACATGGCCACACTAAGCATATTAATTCGGCGGTGTGAGTCCATATACTGAGGCTAGTGTTGATTTCCAGAGCATTGCACTGTGGGTAGCTATCCCATAGCTATCCCATAGTTCCCGCAGTCTCCCCCACCCATTGGAATTCTGGGTTGAGATCCCAGTGCCTGATGGGGCAAAAAACATTGTTGTGGGTGGTTCTGGGTACAGCCTCACCCCTCCCTCCGTGCAAGTAGCAGACAACCGTTTCGCACCTTTTTGCCTGGGTGAACTGTGCAGATGCCATAGCATGGCAAGCATGGACCCTGCTCAGCTCAAAACAGCAATCATGGACGTTGTAAACACCTCACGCATTCTCGTGCAGTCAATGCTGAACCAGGACCTGCAAAACCAGTCGAGGAGGAGGCGGCTACGGCAGCGCGGTGACGAGAGTGATGAGGACATGGACACAGAATTCTCTCAAACCACAGGCCCCTGCGCTTTGGAGATCATGCTGGTAATGGGGCAGGTTCTAGCCTTTGAACGCCAATTTTGGGCCCAGAAACAAGCACAAACTGGTGGGACCGCATAGTGTTGCTGGTGTGGGACGATTCCCAGTGGCTGTGAAACTTTTGCATGCATAAGGGCACTTTCATGGAACTTTGTGACTTGCTTTCCCCTGCCCTGAATCACCAGAATACCAAGATGAGAGCAGCTCTCACAGTTGAGAAGATAGTGGCGATAGCCCTCTGAAAGCTTGCAAGACCAGATAGCTACCGGTCAGTCGGGAATCAATTTGGAATGGGCAAATCTACTGTGGGGTTGCTGTGATGCAAGTAGCCAAAGCAATCATTAAGCTGCTGCTACAAAAGGTAGTCACTCTGGGAAATGTGCAGGTCATAGTGGATGGCTTTGCTGCAATGGGATTCCCTAACTGTGGTGAGGCGATAAATGGAACACATATCCTTATCTTAGCACCAGGGCACCCAGTACATAAACCGGAAGGGGTACTTTTCCATGGTGCTGCAAGCACTAGTGGATCACAAGGGACATTTCACCAACATCCACGTGGGATGACCAGGAAGGGTTCATGACGCTCTCGTCTTCAGGAACACTACTCTGTTTAAATGGCTTCAGCAAGGGAATTACTTCCCAGACCAGAAAATAACAGTTAGGGATGTTGAAATGCCTGCAGTTATCCTGGGGGACCCAGCCTACCCCTTGATGCCATGACTCATGAAGCACTCATACACAGGCAACCTGGACAGTAGTCAGGAGTTGTTCAACTACAGGCTAAGCAAGTGCAGAATGGTGGTAGAATGTGCATTTGGCCATTTAAAGGCGCGCTGGCGCACATTACTGACTCGCTCAGATCTCAGCCAAACCAATGTCTCCATTGTTATTGCTGCTTGCTGTGTGCTCCACAATCTCTGTGAGAGTAAAGGGGAGACCTTTATGGCAGGGTGGGAGGCTGAGGCAAATCACCTGGCCACTGATTACGCGCAGCCAGACACCAGGGCGATTAGAAGAGCACACCAGGAAGTAGTGTGCATCAGAGAAGCTTTGAAAATGAGTTTCATCACGGGCCAGGGTACGGTGTGACTGTTGTGTTTGTTTCTCCTTAATGAAAACACCTCCCTTGATTGACTCATTCCCTGAAGGCCACCCACCCTCCCCCTTCGATTACCGCTTGCTTCCTAAGGAAATAAAGTCACTCTCATTTAAAAATCATGTATTCTTTATTAATTAATTATAAAAATAGGGAGAGAACTGACAAGGTAGCCCAGGTGCGGTTTGGGAGGAGGATAGGAGGGAAGGAAAAGGCCACTAAAAAAACTTCAAAATAATGACAGCCTTTTGGTTGGGCTGTCCACTGGGGTGGAATGGGCGGGTGCACGGAGCCTCCCCCCAGGCGCTCTTAGTCGTATGGTGGGTGAGGAGGCTAAGGAACAGGGTGAGGTGGGAGGGCAGTTATGCAGGGGCTGCAGCGACACTCTGTGATCCTGCTACCGTTCCTGAAGCTCCACCAGAAGCCGAAGCATGTCCGTTTGATCACGCAGCAGCCCCAGCATTGCATCATGTCTCCTCTGATCTTCCTGCTGCCACCTCTCATCTCGAGCGTCTCTCCTCTCCTCGTGTTCACTGGCATCTTTCCTGTACTTTCTTACCACGTCCTTCCACTCGTTCAGATGAGCACTTTCATTGCGGGTCACTTCCATGATTTCCAAGAACTTTTCGTCTCGCGTCTTTATTTCCCGCTGCCTTATCTGAGATAGCCTTCAGGACGGAGGAGGGAGACTTGAAAAATTTGCAGCTGCAGGAGGAAGGGAAAAAAGGGAAAGAAGTATTTTAAAAGATACATTTTACAGAACAATGGTTATACTCTTTCACGGTGAACAACACTATTCACCTTACATAGCATATGTGATCTCACTACAAGGTCACATTTTGCATTTTAATATTGAGTGCCTGTGGCTTTGGTGTTAGAGATCACAGACACAGGTCCAGGCATCAGAATTCAGCTTGCATGCGGCCATGGTAAGCCATTGTCTTTCGGCTTCTGCAGCCTTCATATATCCAGTGCCCTCCTTTCCCAAATAGCAAGCAAAGTCCGTTGAGTGCTGCTTCTTTCCTGTTAATGTATGGCACCAGAACTGCCCCCATCCAATTCTCTGGGATGATCGCTTTACCCCTTCCCCCACCGCATGGCTGGTAGCAGGGAAGATCCCAGCTAGCCAAAAGCAAAAAAGTTCAGTGCCAGTCACATCCCCCACCCCGCTTAGATAAATGCAGGGAAGGATTTCTTTTAAGCCACAGGCAAACAGCCCAACAATCTCTGTCCCCTTAATTAAATTCCTGAATTTCAACCAGGTTACCATGAACGATATCACTCTCCTGAGGATAACACAGCGAGATAAAGAATGGATGTTGCTTGAATGCCAGCAAACACAGCTAGGCTTTGTCATGCAGTGATACCAGATTACTTGCTACATGCATGGTGTGGTCAAGTGTCCTACCATGGAGGACGGAATAAGGCTGCCCTGCCCAGAAACCTTCTGCAAAGGCTTTTGAAGTACCTCCAGGAGAACTTCATGGAGATATCCCTGGAGGATTTCCGTTCCATTGCCAGACATATTAACAGACTTTTCTAGTAACTGTACTGGCCGCGAATGCACCCCACGTCCTCAGGGCAAATTAATCATTAAAAAACGCTTGCTTTTAAACCATGTTTTATATTTACAAAGGTGCACTCAACAGAGGTCCTTCCATGGCTTCATTATCTGGGATAGTGGCTTGGGAGGGCTGGGAGGGTAATTCTACCAGGGTGAGAAAAAGCTCCTGGATGTTGGGGAGAATGGAGTGCTGTGTGCTCTCTGCAAGCTTGTCCTCCTCGTCCTCCTCCTCCTCATCTTCCCCGTCCGCAGAATCCTCCTCAGGCATGGCTGAGATTACCATCCCTGCCTTGGCTATGATCATACTTACCCATCTCACAGGAGTGTTCTGAGTCAATAAATGTTTGGAAAGTGTTCAGAGATTCTTGGGTGAAAGCTGTTATAGAAGGGCAAATTATTATGATTAATAATTTTATTATTATTATTATCATCATCATCATCATCAGCGAAATGTTCAGAAACTTCTTTACTACACTTTCACGGTTTCCCGCAAATAAGAACACACTGTTGCAGCTTCTTCAGTTTCTTTAATCATCTCCTCTTCCTAAAGAATGAACTGCTGGCATAATTCAGAAGGAGCACACCTTGGAAAGATAGAAAACGTATGGCATTGTGTCCAGCCTGTGTTTGAAATGGTAGAAGACCTTGAATAAGCTTTTTATGGTCCCCATGGCTTTGCTTGACCATAATGTCAGCTTGTAATTAGCAACAGATACCACATCTGTCACTCGAGATGTTATCATCAGTCTTCTTGTGTTTCAAAGTGAGGAGAGGCATGTAAATTATGGGCAATTAGGTCTCTGAAATAGGCTTTATGGGGTTTGAAATGTTTGCAGAGGGACTGGGATGCCTGGAGTCTGTTGCAAAGATACCAGTCGAGAAGGCAACCGAGACAGACAGAAGAGCAGCTCTGAAACTGGTGGCAGGTCTCTTACAGAAAACCTACTGCCTCCTTTTAAGCCATTAAAGTAGGATTTCTATAGCTTTGCAGGTAAGATTTAAGAGGGTCTGTACATTTTCAGAGGAGGAGTGAATGGGCTAAGAGGTAACTGTTTTCCTGATTCTGAAACATTAAGTGGTTTGCCCGGATTCATTCATAAAGCAGAAATACAGAAATCAGAACTAGGAAAAGACCAATTCCTCATACAGTTGATTGCAGCCCATGCAGACTGTTTTTTATTCCACATTTTTCTAGTGCCTAGCTAGTTTTAACTATCCCAACCAGGGCCAGTTGGAAATATTCTGTCTGAAGTTTTGTCGATGGAAAATTGGATTTTCAATCAAATGAATATTTTCACAGAAAGTGTCTGCTTGCCTCAAACATTTCCAATTTTTCATCCGGAAACCAAAAACATTTGTTTTCAGCCAAAAGTTTTTCTGGTTCTGGTCAAAAATGACCTGTGTTTAGCCATATATTTTAGGTTTGGGAGTTTTCTGTCTTTCAACACAGTAGAAATTTTCCACTGAAAATTTTAACAAAAACAAATAAAAATCATTTTCAGCAACATTTTCTGCAGAAAAAGAACATTTTCTGACCAATTCTAATCACTTCCCTTGGGACCCAATCAGATACACTGTCAGAGTCAGGTCTGTGTATCTGATTTCACCTCATTACAATATGCTCTGTTCCTTCCTTGGTTTGGCCTCCCATAGAAGAAGTCAAGCTGTCCCCATAACATCACTTCAGTGGGACTCCCCAAGATGCCAGCTAGAAGAGAATTTGGCCCCATACTGTCTGTGTAGTGTCAAATTCTCTCCTTTCATTTGCTGAAAGAATTCAGCCATTGCTCCTCTGCTGCGATAAGGCAATCCACCACTGGTAAAAACACAGCCAAAAAGATTATCTGCCTTCAAATGAAATTAGTGTATGTTTAGGAAAGAGTTAAATGTTGTTCCCTTTATGATTGCAACCACATCTTCTTCCAAGCTGTTAACCTGGAGCTGAACTTCAGATAATAAAACCCTAACCTTGCTCCTTTATAAGAGCCAGCAGTCAGCTGCTACTTTGTGTCCTCCCCAACTTTAGAATGGCTTGTTTTTCTTTTCAAGGGGAGACAGCTACTAAATCTAAATTCCCTTCCACTCCTCAGCACTCTTGGGCTTCTCCCCAGCTGCAATGCTTTTCCATCGTCCTTGCTCTCGGTTAAATAAACATTATGACACTTACTGATTGCTTTAACAAACTTCACTGTTCCATGTTCTCAAAAAAGCATGATTAGCTTTTTACAAGGAACATTCTTTTCCTGTCACTATGCCTACTTCAGCATCATCCAGTACTATAGCCAAGATTTGCAAAAGTGACTAGCAATTTTGAGTGACTCCATTCTGATCCATCTTGAAACACCTTGAAGAGGGCCTGGTGCCAAATCCTCAGATGATGTAAATTGTCATAGCTTCATTGACTTACTGGGGTACAACAATTTACACAAGTTGAGGATATGGTCCCTGATTTTCAGAGAGTGCGTGCTCAGCATTTTCTGAAAATCTCCCTTTGGGACCTGAAAATTGACAAAGAAAGAAAGAAAGAAAAGAAAGAAAGAAAGAAAGAAAGAAAAGAAAGAAAGAAAGAAACTCCCATTATAGTATCAAGAATAGGAAAGGAAGGTTAGTTAGTTAGTTTTGATCCCAAATCCAGGATCCAGATTTGGTTTCCTGCAATTTGCAACTAAATTGCAGAGTCCATAAATATTTCTGGCAAATAAGTTATTTTAACAACCATTCATCAACTTCATATACTATTTCCTTAAGATGATAACCTGTGTTTTTAAAATTGCATGGAGAAGGGAAACTGCAATTTGCTTTAGCCAAACCAAAATAACATTCAGCCCAGCCATTCAGCATGTGTTGGCTGCTTCCCTGCTGATAAGTGCTTACCAGGCCAGTCTGTGATACACAGGATCAGAGACTGAGTGTTTTATGATAATTTGTCTTATTATTGCATGAAATGAGCTTATTTTGATTCCCCTAAAACATAACCACTTTTCTGTGGGTTCAAACCTGGTGATGTCTATCATCTTTTCACTTTTCTATTCTGCTAATCATGTAAGAACCACATGATTTCTTTTAATGACAAAAGTCCTAAGGAATGCTTAGTTTTCTCACTTTTCTCCACTTACAATTTTATACATCACAAGCAATAAAGATTTAGTTGCTGTTTATTTAAATATTCTACTAATGATACTCAAGCTGGAGTGGAATCTAAACCCCTCTCCTAGGGATGTACTGGCTCTGAGCTACTTACTAAAACTTATTTTAGCCAGTGAAGTCAGCAGGACTGCCACTAAATAGCCACAAGTTTGATTATGGATATTGATTAAGGTGTCATTTTTGCATAGTGACTCTTCGGTTGCACTTTATGTTAAGATCCCATTTCTAAATGATTACGGATTAATAAATGATTACTATATGTTTAAATAAATGGTTAATCAATTGTTATTGAGTCCAGCAGGTTAGTGGTTTGCTTTATAACCATGGCTTATAACCATCCCTAACACCTTCTATTCAAGTGTCTATAATCCATCAACAACACATTCTACTGATGTCAATGGCATGCTTATCACATCTGTTGATAATTTATTAGCCCTTTGTAAACCATTTATCAATGGAATCTTAATGTAAAGTCTGATTTTCAAAAGTGAATGAGGCAGCTGGGGTAGAATTTTAAAAAGCATCCAAGTGAGTAAGGTGCCTAGCCCCTATTGGAAGTCACTGAGATTTGGGTGCCTTGCTCATCCGCTTTTGAAAATTCCAGTAGGTGCCTCTCTGCATTGTTATATACCTTTAAAAATATGGCCCTTCCTCATTCCACCATTAGATCATTAAATTCTCCCATTCCCCTTTTTGCCCCTCCCTTCCACCCTTGCAAATTCCTCACTTTTCTAAAATCATTTGTGTTCTCTTGTTTGTTCTGCATGTGGATGTGGAACAAAATTTGCCTTTCACTAGTTTGTTCAATTGCCCTCGCCAATTTATATCTACACCAGCTATGAAAGATCAAAGAAAACACTAGGCGTCAGCAGCTCAGCGGCATGTTGCCAAATGACTTGAATAACACTGATTGCCATTGACAGGGCACTTGCACAGGGAAATAGAGGGCTCTAGGAAGTTTATTTTCAAATATTCTCATTTTGAATTTCACTTAGTTAATGAAACCCCTTAAATTTTATCCAAAATGTCCTTTGAAAGATGCATTAAAGGAGATTGCAATGGCAAAGACCAAGTGTGCTGATGCTCTTGTGTCCACAACTTCAGGTGAACCAGATGTTCATACCAAGCTACATCTGGTTAAGTTTCACAGCTCTGCAAGTTCAGCCAATCAAGATTCCAACATCCCATAAATCAGTCTCCCATCAAACAAGCAGCTAAAAGGGCTTTTTTACAAAACTAAAATGTGTGTGAATCAGTGCTCATAAAGGAGCCAGTTAGCAGCTCCAGAGACTGAAGTCTTCTATTTATCCCTGGAACAGACACATCGGCAGTAGCAAGACAAATACACCCCAGATGGCCCCACCACTGAGCCTTGACCGTGTCCTGGAGGGACCATGTTTAGGATTGGGAAAGGCATCTATTCTTCCTGTCCATGTAATCAATCACTTCTCTGCCAATATGGCACTAATAGTGGAAGTGGTGGAGTTTGGGAGGGATGTAATAAAGGTAGGACACAATGGCCTTTTGCCAGCAGTGTCTCTTGGTTTAGCTGTCTTTGGGTTTGTTTAGTTTAGGCGTTGTTTTGTTCTGGGGGAGTCTTTGCACTACTATTGTACAAAGACCTAAATTCACCCATGGTGTAGCTCTACTTCTCATCTAAGATTAATTCCCCCTCTCCCCTCAAATTTAAAGAATAAAGATGGCAAAAGAACCACCAAAGTCTTCCAGACATGGAGGGGCAGCTGCCTTTATTCCTTTTCTTAAAAACAAAACAAAAAATCAGAACTACATTTCAGAAGGCACAGAATACTAATTGATCCTTTTGGACAAAACATACAAACAGGTTAGTCTTAACATGTCTTAAAAACAACAAAGCCATATGAGAAACTGGGGGAAAGCTTAACAAATGTATAAAGAGATTGAGCAATAAATGAGGTCACATCTATGAAGCAATGGTGAACTCGGTAGAAGAAGCAGACTATTTTTTGGCTTTTCTATCTAGCAAGAAGCAGGCTGCCAGAAGAGTCATGTAAATGAAATCCCTGAAACTGAATGAAGTGGTCTACCAAATGAGAGGAAAAAGAGGCAGTTGTTTTTCAAACACAACCAACAATTGCATACCAGTGAACCTGCCCTCGACAATCAGTCCAGGAGAATTTCTGTTGAGTGAATAACTTTTTTCTGTTACAGATGCTCCAGCAGAATCTCTCAGATGCCTCAGTTCAGACTCGATGTTCCAGAAACAATTCAATCACTTCAAAAGGGACGGGGGGAATTCAGGCCCTGACAATTACACGTTAGATCTTTACAAGTCTCTTATTCCTGGGACTAGCAGGCAGCCAGAATGGCTGATGCTGAGATTCCAAATGCCAATGGATAGAGACAAGGTAGCTAAAGAATGGGCTACAGTGCTGCACTAGCCCTAGTAGCTGATGGTCTTCCCTCCATGGGCAGGATGCTTGTTTGACCCACATAATGCAGCTTCATTGGCTCTGCCCTTCATTGGCTGATACCCCTCACTATCCTCACCCTCAGCAACATGCTGTGGCACTGGAAGCCCCAGCAGAGCACAGCTGCATCGCCCACCAGGAGGTGAAGAACTCTTAGCAGGATTCACCAGTCCTGCCGTTCTTCTTCAAGGGGCTCACGCTGGCACCTCTGGATCAGGGACTCTGTTGTTCTGCAGCCAGGGAGGAATTTGGTCCTTAGCACAGAAGGCAATTTCTTTCATAGTAAGCCCAAAGCAAAAGAAACTGTCCACCTGCAGCAGTGCCAGGGTTATCATTACATGTACTGACGCTGGTCATAACAGACAGAGAATCTGTGTATCAAATAGAGAGAACGGCATGACAACATTAATTCCTGCACATCCTTAGTGCTTCAGGGGCATGTTGAGGGCAGAGCCATGGACTTGTCCCCTTCTGCACCACTGCGAGTATTGGCCCCATGCACCAGAAGCACTTGCTGTACCCTATAAAAGGGTGCCAGAGGCAGCACAAGGTTGTATGCCCCCACACCTCGCATCCCTATGGCAGAAATCAACCGTGTCATAAAAGCTTACATGTAAGTAATAACTGAGGGGAATGTGGCCAGCTTTAGCTCACATGCATCAAGTGCGTAGTGAGGCACAAGCTCAAAGGACAAAAGCCTTCATCCACTCAAGAATGGCAAGTGTTCCCAAGTTGCCTTGCCTCCTAGGATGCATTATTATTGGTTTGATTACAAACACGGCTGAGGAATGAGATGACTACAGAGCTATGTGGCTCCAATAGACACCTGCATGTACTACTGCTTTTATAGGCCAGGCAGATTCATCCTTTCCACCAACCCATTTTGCTACTGTTATAATCTACAGGTGCACTCCCCTATCAGATTATTTATTAGTGGCTGTTGCCTGCTCCATGACAAGAAAACAAATGATAGTAATTTGGGAGGATTCTGTGGGATTGTACACTCTTCTCATGAGCTCCCCCTTTTTTAAGTCAATGGATGTTGAAAAAAGACTTTAGTGACTTATTTCTTTCTAATATAAACAATGCCT